>NC_091580.1:11511595-11516595 GCF_042767895.1 Penaeus vannamei | reverse complement strand
GGTCCAGGAATTTGGGGACTTGTTAGGAGAACCTGTTCAGTCGGTACGTGCTTGCGGCGAGGACATTGAAGTCACAGAGAGCTTTACATACCTTGGTAGTGTAGTTCATAACTCTGGGCTGTCAGACCATGAAGTCAGCAGACGGATTGGCCTGGCAGCAGGGGTCATGAACTCTCTCAACAAGAGTATTTGGAGATGTCGGTACCTGTGCAGAAGGACCAAGCTACGGGTTTTCAAGGCCCTGATAATGCCAGTTTTGCTATACGGTAGCGAAACCTGGACATTGTCCTGTGCCTTGGAGGCTCGTCTTGAAGCCTTTTGTAATAGGTCCTTGCGCCAGATCATGGGGTACTGTTGGCGGGACCATGTGTCCAACCAACGGTTGCACCGTGAGACTGGCACAAGCCCTGTTATCTGCACAATCCGTGATCGCCAACTCAGGCTATATGGCCACCTGGCTCGCTTTCCTCAGGATGATCCTGCCCATCAGGTCGTCTCTATTCGAAACAACCCTGGATGGAGGAGGCCTGTGGGACGACCGAGGAAGTCATGGCTTGGGCAGATCGACCAAACCTGCCGTGAAGAACTAGAGATGGGTCGAGTCCCTGCCTGGCGTCTAGCCATGAGGGATCCTCGTAGGTGGAAGCGAAGGGTGGATGCGGCTATGCGCCCCCATCGGCGTCAGCCCCCATGATGATGATGATGATGATAATTGTTAGGCCCTGTTCAGGCGAGAGATTTTAGTGGCCCGACTGATAGAAGCGCGGCTATTGAGTGAATGTTCACACACGGTTTACATTGCCCCGACTCATCTCTCGCCCACTATTGTATTTTTTTTTTCTCTCTCTTTCTCTCTTCGGTCGCTGATCATACACAGCTGGTGGTAATGGCTGTAGAAGAGGTGGCAAGTGCATGGGTTTTATATCGTCGTTTGCAGCGGCGGAAGAGGAGACAGACGCTATTAGGTTCATCCTATCTTAAATGACAGACTTACCCATGGAATGTTCATCACATTCTATCGAAAGTTACGAGAGCATGAACCCAGTTTCTTTAATTACATAGGAATGGCCATCAAATCGAGATGACAGGCTGGGGGAAGCGGAAGCTACTGTCGCCTGTCTGTCTGCCTCCGCTCCACGTGATGTTATCTCATGGATCGAATCCCACCCCCTCCAGCCAATTAGGCGCGCCATCACCATGAAAATGCAAAGGCTGTCGACGTGTGTGTGCGACCGCTTAGCATCACATGTTCCTCGAGTGGCTGAGCAGTCGAGCGACTGTGAGGAAAATCTCATGGTCGCGCCACAGGCCAGCCAAAGCCACTGCGTGTGTGTGCTCTTATTCATTTCCATTGACCTGGCAGTCGTGAGTCTAGTAGTCCCGCCAAAAAAGTCGCTCGTCTGAACAGGGTCTTATAATCTTATTCTCATTATTAATATTCTATTTTCGTTATTATCATTATGATTATTATCTTTACCAATATCATTATTATTTTTATTGCTATTATTTCTATCATAGTTATTGTTATTATTACTGTTATCATCACTATCATTATTATCATTCGTATATATGTTATCATTATTGTTATTTTTATTCCCATTATTATTATTGTCATCGTCATTATTTTTCTAACATAATTTTGACCAATATCATTATCATTATTATCATTATAACTATCATTTCTATCATTACCACTATTATTACCATTATCTCTATGATTATCATCAATACCATTATTATTATTATTATCATTATGACCATATATATATTACCATTATTATTAATGTTATTATTATCACTATTTTATTGTAATCACAATTATTATCATTATCATCCTTCTCATTATCTTTATTATAATCATTTTACTTATCATTAATATTATCATGGATAATATTTTCATTGTCATTTTCATCATTGATACTATTATCATTATCATTAATGTTATAATATTATCATTATGATTATTACTATTATTGTTATTAACAATATTATTATTATTATCAATATTATTATCATCAACAGCATTGTCATTATTATCATTACCTTTATTATTATTATTATAACTGTTATCATTATTATCATCATTATTATCATCATCGTTATTACTATTATCATTATTATTATCACTATTATTATCATCATCATCATAATCATTACTATTATTGTTACAATTATCAAATTCATCATTATTATCATTATCATTACTATTATTACCACCATTATCATTAACGCTATTATTAATGCAGTTAATACCAACAACATCATCACATCGTTATCATCATTACTGGTACGATTATGATTATCAACAGCATGGTATATTTTAATTTTGATAATGATAATCTTAATGATAATAATGATAATGATAATAAATAATGAAACTGCCAGTGATGATAGGAAAAAGTATATCAGCAGTATTACTGACACAACACAAACACAACTTAATCATTGTTATAGATCGTCCTAATAATAATGATAGATTATCTTTTATTATCAGAAATATCGTTATAAATTATGAAATTTATAACGAGTTTCAATAATGATGATAATAGAATAAAATATATAATGTTTGTAATATCAAAAAACACAACAATAGTGATGATAATGATATAAAATATAGTACTCATAATAATGAAAATAGTGAGAGTAATAATGATAACCATGATGATGATAATGATAATAGTGATAATGATGATAATACTATTTATAACAATAACAATATTAATAGTAATAACAATGCTTATGATGCTACCAATAAGAATAATAGTAATAATATTAATAGTAATGCTGTTAGTAATAGTCATGATACTAATAACAATAATAATGATGATAACAACAATAGTAATATTGATAATAGTAATAATAAGGATGATCATAATTATGATAACGAGACTAATGATAGTTATGATGTTAGTAGAAATAATTATAATAATGCTGATAACAATGATAAAAGTTAGTATCAATAAAGGAAATATTAATTATAAAAATAATGATAATGATAATAGTTATAATGATAATATTGATAGTGATAATGATAACAATAGCAGTGGGGACGATGATAATATTGTTTATGATAACAGTAACAGAAATAATCGTAGTGATAAAAGCATTTATAGCTATAATGGAAGAAAAACAATGATGATAATAACTATTTTGACAATATTGATCATGGTAAAGAAAAATGAAGATCATAATGCTGACAATGGCAGTGATAAGAGTAATAACGATAATTCTGATGTTAAAGATAAACAAACGAAGATTTTCAGAGTTTAAGAGTAAAATTTTATTCTTGTCATCATACTCTTCACCTTCTTTCAAAGGCTCAGAATGAATATCATGTTCTTTTCCTGTCGACATATAGAATTTGATTCAGTAAAAAAAAAAGAAGAAAAAAAAATCTCGGAATTAGTTTTATTATTGTGCACATAGCAATGATACAAATTCTAATCACAAGATGTAAGTTTTCTGTATCCAGGCCATCGTCACACCGGTGGATCAGAATGTCCGCTTCTGACACGCTCTTTCCCCTTCGGTTAACTGAATTTTGTATTGGGCGTCGTTCCGTAGCGTCAACGTTAGGCGGAAGCACGTTCTCTTAGGTGTGTGTGTTGGGCGATTGATCGGTAGAGAGATGGAGAGATAGATAGGTATAAAGATAGATAGATAGTTTGATAAAATGAACATATGGGGGAGTGTGCGGATGTATAAATAGCCAGTGATATACATAGAGACAGAGATGTGTGTGTGTGTGCGTATGTATTTGTGTGTGTGTTGGGATATATATATATATATATATATATATATATATATATATATATATATATATATATATATATATATATATATATATATATATATATTTGTGTGTGTGTGTGTGTGTGTGTGTGTGTGTGTGTGTGTGTGTGTGTGTGTGTGTGTGTGTGTGTGTGTGTGTGTGTGTGTGTGTGTGTATATACAAATATATATATATATATATATATATATATATATATATATATATATATATATATATATATATATATATATATATATCATTATTATTATTATTATTATTATCTTTATTCTCTATTGCTACTAATGTTGTTGTTGTTATTTCTGTTGTTGCTGCTGTTATTATGATTATTGTTGTTGTTTCCGTTCTTCATATTATGACTATTAATGTTTTTTTTATCATCGTTATTGCTATCATTGGTATTATCATCACCATATATATTATCATTACATATTTATATTGGTAATGTCAATTATCAATATCAATTATATTATTAACATTATCATTATTACTCTTGTTTTTTTTATTGTCATCATAATCTTTAGTTTTACCCCCTTTTTTCATAATCATTCTTATGGCTTTCATTATCATTATCATTAACATACTGTTGTTGATATCATCCTTGTTTTTATCATTGATTTTATTAATATCATCGTCATTATAACTATTATGTACCAGAGGCTTAATCCATTGCTGAATCCAATCAAATATCAATGAAAGGTTTGAACTGTTAATGGAATTATCATTTTCCAAGGCTTCAGGCAGCCGGACAGTACACCAAGTAGCATTTAATTCTCAATCTGTATGTCAGGAGAGAGAAATATTATTTGTTAGGGAAAAACTCCACCATCTGTTAAATTAGTGTTATGAGTTCCTTGTAGACTTTTATATGAAGAAACAATATCCTGTTCACATGAATTGTAGAAACTATAATTTACTATAAGGTTTTTATCTTATTAATGACACGGAATGAAGAGAGTTCAAAGGCTGAGGATTATTGATAAAAAAGGGACTGAGGTGACGCCAATGTGATACTGATGAAATTGATGTGATTATCAGTTGATAATGGTGATGATGTTGAAGATGGTGATGATGGTGATGATGATGTTGAAAATGGTGATGATGTAATGATGGTGGTGGTGATGATGATAATGGTGGTGATGATGGTGATGATGTAATGATGATGGTGGTCATGATGAAAATTATGATGATAACGGTGGTGATCATGTTG
>NC_091580.1:11489095-11491595 GCF_042767895.1 Penaeus vannamei | reverse complement strand
GTGCTTATGTCTAGGCGTAATGAATAGGTCACATGGCATTCTGATCAGGTAGGAAGAGAGAGATTGACACACACACACACACA
This sequence comes from Penaeus vannamei, assembly GCF_042767895.1. NCBI lineage: Eukaryota > Metazoa > Arthropoda > Malacostraca > Decapoda > Penaeidae > Penaeus > Penaeus vannamei. The sequence continues at coordinate 11,491,512 of NC_091580.1, read as the reverse complement.
CACACACACACACACACACACACACACACACACACACACACACACACACACACACACACACACACACACACACACACACACACACACACAAACACACGCACTCAAATAAAAAATAAAAAGACGCATACACAAACGCACACACACGTATATGTATATGTATATTTATACACATGCATACATATATATATATATTGTTTAAGAATTTTTGCATAAATATTATTATATATTCTTGGTAGAATCACCGATGCTAATCCTTTCAATACCAGCTCTAATATGGGTAGCATGACTTACCAGCATTCAGTCTTCTGGGGCAGACTGACTTCATTCCTCTGAGTGTGTGCCAAGACATACAAGCAACATAGAAACATTGTAAACCATTTATTCATTTGTCATTATTTGCTTATTCTATAAATAATGACTAACGAATGACATATCACAATCTTAGCAATAAATATCAGAAGAATAAAGACAAAGAACGTTCTCTGCTTAATTCATGTCTAAGGATAACTCTACACCCTCCTTTGTCCTACTAATTATAGATTACTAATCATTACCATAACTATAGTAGAAGCGAACATGAGATGGGATCCAGACAGTCACCTATAAATCTACCGGTGTCTTTCCGTTAATTAATTGTACTTGAGGTAATCGATCCCTTCATCAATTCCTTCTCTTACACTTTACTCTAATAGATAATTCCATTGTCAATCTATCCCTTGATACCGCCGAAGCTGTCACGCTCGACTAATTAAGTTACAATATCCACGGGCAAAAAAAAAGTAAATTTGTATGTGTGTGTGAGTTCAGTACGAGGACAGGAGGCTTAAATATCACAATTCAATAAACAGGGATTCTATGATTATGTTTTTTAACTTATCAAACATTACAACATTCAGTTTTAGGATAAGATAAGATTTTTATTACCTAGCACTTACATACCTGTGTATGGGGCGAGAGCAGGATACCGTCTGAATATAACGATATACTTTCTCTCTATTGCAGTGTTAACATTTATGCAAATAAGCCATTCGTAGGTAATCATTTTAATTTACTATGTTATAACACTAAATTTTGTTATATCGCTCTGCCTTTGAATAAGTAAAAAAATAGGCATATAAACATTTTTATTGGGGTCAGTACAGCTTTACAATTATAAACAGCACATCCTTTAAACGTTGAACCAATTTCGATCTCGCTATATACATATACACATCGCGGTATCGCCTGTGCAGACAACCATAAACACACACATGCAAAAAAAAAAAAAAAAAAAAAAAAAAAAAAAAATATATATATAAACACATGCATGCAGATATATAAACTCACACATGCAGAAATATAAACACACAGAAACACACACACACACACGGAAAAAGAGATAGTCAGAAAATACTACAGCTTCTTCATAAACGAATGCACAATCCTGCATTTCATCAGGTTCTGCATTCTTATTACAACTTCTTGCAAGAAGAAAGAAAATAGAGGAAAAAAATATCCATTGAACTACTGTGGTCATGTAAAATTGTCACTCTACACCCGCTATGCCTCGGCGTCAACCTGAAATAATGTATTTCGGTGTACAAAAATCAGGAAAGTTAAATAGATAAAGAAAGAAAAATTAATGCTTTGGCGTTATGAAAATTACGCTATTCGATAATTCCAAAGGAAATGTGCAAGACTGAATAGCCTTAATGCATCTCCCTATGCCAGTCTTATACGGACTGAAGACACGCATTCCCATTTGAGTGTCTCACATCTCTCACTAAACAAATGAAAATAAAGGAAGAGGATTTCAAAGGGTTGACCTTTTTCTTGAATCTCCAGATATAAAAAAACAATGGGTGAACAAAATATCGTAATTTGCTTTTAACGGAAATGAAAAAAAGCTCATACCGGACACCAGAAAATCCAATTACCTTTGATTGAGCGTATCAACTTGTAGAGAGGTTATTAAAGAACATACAAGGATTCTACAAGTGTCAGTCCAACATTCTAAAAAAAGATTTTATTCTCTACTTAAGGCGTAAAGTAGAGTAAATCTCGCTTCGTATTTAGCTCTTGAAAACATTGAACAAGATATTAACTTATTAAATGCTTCTTGACTTTCACAATTAGGTCTGCAATTGAGAAAGAGAGAAAGAGAGAGAGAGTGAGAGAGAGAGAGAGAGAGAGAGAGAGAGAGAGAGAGAGAGAAAGAGAGAGGGAGAGAGGAGAGAGAGAGAGAGAGAGAGAGAGAGAGAGATGGAGGGAGTTGGGAGGAGTGACAATAAAACAAAAAGAGAGAGAGGAGGGGGTGGGGTGAAAGTAGAACCGAAAGAAAATGAGTTAGAAAGGGAGAGGATTAAGAGAGAGAAATAGAGAGAAGGAGGAAGGAAGAGGGACAGCGAAGCAGAGAGAAAGAGAGACAGAATTAGAAA
>NC_091580.1:11389095-11399095 GCF_042767895.1 Penaeus vannamei | reverse complement strand
TATATATATATATATATATATATATATATATATATATATCATCATCATCATCATCATGGGGGCTGACGCCGACGGGGGCGCATAACCGCATCCACCCTTCGCTTCCACCTACGAGGATCCCTCATGGCTAGACGCCAGGCAGGGACTCGGCCCATCTCTAGTTCTTCACGGCAGGTTTGGTCGATCTGCCCAAGCCATGACTTCCTCGGTCGTCCCACAGGCCTCCTCCATCCAGGGTTGTCTCGAATAGAGACGACCTGATGGGCAGGATCATCCTGAGGAAAGCGAGCCAGGTGGCCATATAGCCTGAGTTGGCGATCACGGATTGTGCAGATAACAGGGCTTGTGCCAGTCTCACGGTGCAACCGTTGGTTGGACACATGGTCCCGCCAACAGTACCCCATGATCTGGCGCAAGGACCTATTACAAAAGGCTTCAAGACGAGCCTCCAAGGCACAGGACAATGTCCAGGTTTCGCTACCGTATAGCAAAACTGGCATTATCAGGGCCTTGAAAACCCGTAGCTTGGTCCTTCTGCACAGGTACCGACATCTCCAAATACTCTTGTTGAGAGAGTTCATGACCCCTGCTGCCAGGCCAATCCGTCTGCTGACTTCATGGTCTGACAGCCCAGAGTTATGAACTACACTACCAAGGTATGTAAAGCTCTCTGTGACTTCAATGTCCTCGCCGCAAGCACGTACCGACTGAACAGGTTCTCCTAACAAGTCCCCAAATTCCTGGACCTTGGTCTTGGTCCAGGAGACCTCTAGACCCAGGGGCTTCGCTTCATTGCTAAATGCATCGAGAGCCGCCACTAGGGTTTCCAAAGACTCAGATAGAATGGCAACGTCATCAGCAAAGTCAAGGTCTGTAACCTTGATATTGCCCAGCGTTGCCCCACAATGACTTTGAACAGTAGCTCTGCCCAGTATCCAGTCCATGCAAGTGTTGAAAAGAGTTGGTGCAAGGACACAGCCTTGCCTCACTCCTGAACTAACAGGAAAAAAGCTCGACAGGCCCCCACCACACTTTACAGCACTTTCAGTACCAGTATACAGGCTTGCTATTAGTCCAATAATCCTTGTTGGTATTCCTCTCAGCCTCAGGATCTCCCAAAGTGACTCCCGATGCACCGTATCGAACGCCTTCTTGAGATCGATGTAGGCTGCAAGCAGCCCACGCCCGAACTCACGACGGCGCTCTACAATGACTCGAAGCGCGAGGATACGGTCTATTGTGGACTTACCAGGAGTGAATCCGGATTGCTCCAGTCTCTGGTGCCTCAGTAGATGGTCTCTGATACGTCTCAGAAGGATGTGGGCAAGAACCTTGCCTGGTACACTGAGCAGTGTGATGCCTCGGTGATTGCTGCAGTCCCAACGGTCCCCCTTCCCCTTCCAGAGAGGGATGACCACACCCCTCAACAGGTCAGGAGGAATGGAACCGGACTGCCAGATGGCAGCCAGGACAGCATGTAACCCCCGTGCCATAGGTTCACCACCAGCCTTTAACAGTTCAGCTGGTATGCCGCAGATACCAGCTGCTTTACCACTCTTCAGCTTGGAAATCGCCCCCCTAACTTCAGTTAGGGAGGGAGGGTCCTCACTGATAGGTGGATTCGGCAGCGGGATCTCGACACTACCCGCATCCAAGTTAACTGTTGGTGGGTCAACCTGGTACAGCTGCTCAAAATACTCAGCCCAACGTCCCCGCACCGCAACAGGATCTGAAACGATCTGACCACTTACTGAGCGAACTGCTGTCACCTGTGAAGAGGGGTTGGAGTTCAGCTTTCTCAGGGCTTGGTATGCAGGACGAAGGTCATTTACTAAGAAATGGCCTTCTACCTCCTCTGCAAGACTCCTAATAAACTGTTCCTTGTCCCTTCTTAACAGGGACCGAGTTCTGCGCACATGAGAACGGTGCAATTCCCGATCCCCTGTCAGACGAGCCGCACGACATGCATCAGTGGCTTCCAGTGTCTCCCGCGAGATGGAATTCTGTACTGCTCTCGGGCGTACACCAATCGTATCTTGAGCTGTATCAAGCGTTTCACGCTTAAAGGTATCCCACAGAAGAACAGGGTCTGTCAGACCGCCAAGCACTGCGAAACGATCAGAGATTGCCTCAGCAAACCTGCGGGCACACTCCCCCTCCCTCAGCCTGTCCAAATGAAACACCCTAGGGTGATCATTTGACCGCTGGGGGGTTTTGAAGTGGACCCGGAGGGTAGCCACAACCAATCTATGGTCAGTACCACAGAACTCAGCACTCCTGAACACCCTGCAATTCTGAAGGATCCTCCAACGAGTGCTAACAAGTATGTGGTCGATCTCCTTGGCTGCGTTACCCGCATCACTGTACCATGTCCAGCGATGTGGGTCTGGGCGCTGGTACCAGGAGCCAGAAATCCTCAATTTCTGGGATCTTGCAAAGTCCCGGAAAAGGAGGCTATTCTCGCTACCGGCATCAGCTCCTGAACCATGGGGACCGACAGACATCTCATAGCCAGCTCGATCACAGCCAGATACCGCATTGAAGTCGCCCAGAACAATGCGAATATCTCGTCGAGGACATCTGTCTGCCACAGATGTAAGTTTGGCGTAGAACATCTCTTTCACGTCAAGTTTACAAACATCGGTAGGAGCGTACACAGCAATAAGAGACATGAAGCCAAAAGAAAGCTTCAATCTCAATACCATTATACGCTCATCAACAGGAGTAACCTCTACTACCGAGGGCTGGAGTCTGCTGGAGACGGCAATGGCTACTCCCTGGAGATGGTGGCCATCGCTGCGGCCCGACCAGTAGTAGGTGTAGCCACCTACACAGGTCATGCCGCTGCCAGGCCTCCTCACCTCCGAGAGAGCAGCCACCTCAACTCTCAGCCTCCCCAGTTCCCTCGACAGTAGAGGCAACCGATCATCCTGACGCAAAGAACGGACGTTCCAAGCCCCCACCCTAACTTCCCGCCTGAGGTTCAGCCTCTGGCAGTCGCTCCGGGTGGATGCCACCTCTGCCACCCCCACCGACGCTGCCCCATATAAAAGGGGGTGGCGGGCTGCGTGCCCCATCATCCACCTGTGGGGTTCCCGAGGGCTTTCCCCCACAAGCTTCACTCTGGGCTGGCGGCCACCAGAGCGCAGGCGAGACGGGTAGTTCCCGTTCCCAGCCTGCGCTCCAGCAGTCGCCCACCCAGCAGGGCCCACAGTCCGCCTCACTAGCTGGGTGGGAGGGGCTTTCCCCCTCCTCCCAGCCTCTCCATTTATAGTTTGCACTGCCGATTGGTTTATATCTGGGGGGAGGAGGACTGGCAAGGCCCACCTCCCCCGAGCCTCCCATTAACCCCAGGGGGCTAGGGGGCAGGAGTTGGTACAGGGCCAGGGCGTGTCCACACGCCGGTGGGCCATGGCCCTGGACCTCTGGGGCCTCCTGCTGCTCCGAGATCCCCCTCAGTTTAGCCTGGAACCGCAAGGTACCCAGTTTCCATGGGCGGCCACGAGGAGGCACTGCAGGGAGTCTCGATGATGGAGAGGCTATGCACTGGCAGGGGGAGGCTTATGCAGAGCTGCTCCCTTTTTCGCACGAGGCTAGCCAGCGGTGGCAGCTGCAAGCGAGAAGGCATGCACAAGCTCTTAACACTAACTAGACTACCACTCCATCGCTTCACACCACCCTGCGCATGAAGCACCCACCCATATATATATATATATATATATATATATATATATATATATATATATATATATATATATATATATATGTATATATATATATATTACATGTATATGTATATATATACATATATATATATATATATATATATATATATATATATATGTATATATATATATATATATATATATATATATATATATATATATTTATCTATTTATATATATATATATATATATATATATATATATATATATATATATATATATATATATATACATACATATGCATATGTGTATCTATGAGCGTGTGGTTTTGTGTGTGTGTTTATATATTTGTGTTTGTGTGTGCATATATATAAATATATATATATATATATATATATATATATATATATATATATATATATATATATATATATATATATATTTATTTATTTATTTATTTATACACACATACATGTACATGTATATATATGTGTGTATGTATTTTTGTAAAGTATGTACATATAGCTATAATAATATTTGTTATGTATTCCTGCTTATATGTTTCTATATATACATACATACAGATATATATATATATATATATATATATATATATATATATATATATATATGTATGTATATATATATATATATATATATATATATATATATATATATATATATATATATTCTGCTTTTCTGCTTTATTATTACTTGATTAAGCAGGCGTTTCTTCTGTCGAATGTCAGATGATACTTTACGCTTTATGGGAACCATTTTTAACTTACCCGATTTTGTGATGTACTGTACTTACATACTGGCCGTTGACTGTTCCTTAGCAAATCTACTTGAGTGGAAACTGAAATGCCCGCGCGGTTGGCACTGTTACTCGGCGACCTGTGGCACAGGTGTTGCTTATCATTTCCTAATGCTTTCGTAATTTGGTATACTTTTCATGGGGGGAGATTATTATTATTATTTTCTTTTCACTGATTCTGAATATTGAGGCACTCTCGATGAACTAATGAACTTCTCAAACACTGTAATGAATCCTAGTATTCAAGCTTTGGCACCTCAGATGAGCGCCAGACGCCGATCCTATGACCTGCGGTCAGCCGAGGCCGCACCCCGTTAGGCTTAACAACAGCTAAGGAATGCGACGCCGCTCCGAAAAATTGCCAGATACAAAATCACCCTTATAACTCCCTTTATCCCAAACCCCATCCTTACCCCCTCCAATACCATCCTAAATCCTCCCACACCACCCGCATCCTTCCCTCAATTCCTCTGCTGCAACACTACAATTTAAGGACATTATAATGCATGGGCTCATTATAATGGAGTGCGTGTGTGCGCCTATGCAGACTGTTCATACGTTCGTGCGCGAGTATGAGCGCGTAGGCACGAAAGTGCGCAGGTGCATATGTGCGCATGTACATGCGTATATATGTGTACAGGTTCATATGAGTGTAGGCGAGTTTAAATTCATGTGCGGATACATGGGTATGTATGCTGCTGTTGTCCACGTAAGGCTATAAGGTTCCATATAGCTTTGGGATAGAGTACATTATATATGGGAATGTTCCGTGCTTATACATGAGGGTATACATGGGTTTAAAGGCGTAAATATGCAAATTTGTACATATGGTGTATATATTCATGCATGAATGTGTACATTTACATGTGTATATAAGCATGTATATATGTGTATGTGTATATAGGTATGTATAATGTGCGTGTTTATGTGTATGCGTGGGTGAATGTATAGGTAGACATATGTAGGTATTTATATGTGTATACGTAAAGGTATACGTATATAGGTGTGTGCAGGATGTAGGAAGGTGGATAAATAATTAAGTATATGTATGTATGTAAGTACGTATGTATGCACGTAGAGGTAGTTATATGTAAAGCAAGTACAGATATATACACATATGTAAAGGGGCGGGGGGGGCACTAGTGTATGCTGCAAATGTATGTGCTCATATACGGATGCGTGAGCACATGCAGAGATAGATACATGCGTATGTATAATGATAGGTAGGTTTGCGAGGTATGCAAAAAGGGGTGTTTACATATACACGGGTGAGTATACACTCATGTATACTCACTCACTTATCAATAACATATAACAAGCACATAAACGGACAGGCGATGTGAACATATAACTAGGTCAGACTATGATGGACATGTATGTAGTTATTTATAACGTAAGAATAAGTATCCATATCCATAAGCATAGATACAAGAATAAATGTGTATGCTTGCATATGCATATGCGTGGGAATGAGCATAGGCGTAGTACTTAGAGCATGTGCGGGAATGAATATGTCTGCATCAGGTGCACATACGCACAAATTAAGTTCATAAATAAAATAAAATAAAACATATATGCACTTCTGATAATTAAGCCCAGCTCACGGGAGTAGTGAGCAGGCCGTGCATTGCCGCTCCTAAGTCCACTCCAGGTAGGACCAAACCTGCTGGGGGGGACTTATCAATGGCATTCCGGCTAAATTACTCCCCTCCCACCAAGATACACCTAAGCCAGTAGGTGGGAGGTAAATCGGCTGTCCACCTCCCAAGCATGAGACAAAATATTCAGGAACGGCCCCCATTCCCCGGAGGCGAAGGAGCCCCTGGTTACGGCGGCGATCAGGATCGCTCCGGAGCAGGGGGTGCTAAAAATATCCGGGTAAAGACAGGCCGCCCCACGTTGATGAACCTTTGCACATACAATATAAGGACCATGAGAACTGAATCCGACTTACTAGCTTTACTAGAGGAACTCTCTTCCATTAAATGGGATGTAGTAGGACTCTGCGAAGTTAGAAGACTAGGCGAAGAGCAGAAGTTAATAAATGAGGGACACGTGCTCTATTGGAGAGGAAAACCTCTGGGTAGCAAACAGGAATTAGGGGTAGGACTCTTAATACACAAACGCTTAGAAAAGAACATTGTAGAATTCTATAGTGTCAGCGAAAGAGTGGCTTCTGTAACAATAAAACTAAACACTAGGTACAACTTAAAAATTATTCAAGTCTATGCTCCAACCTGCAGCCACAGTGATGAAGAAATAGAGAGCTTCTATGAAGATGTTCACTTAGCCAGCGAGAGAACAAAATCCCATTTCACAATAATTATGGGGGATTTTAATGCCAAAATAGGTAAAAAGACAGAGGGCGAAACCGCAGTAGGGAACCATGGAATAGGCACTAGGAACGAGAGGGGACAAATGCTAGTCGAATTTGCGGAGGCTCGATCACTCAGTATCATGAATACATTCTTCGAAAAAAGACTAGAACGGAAGTGGACATGGAAGTCGCCTTCTGACGTCAAAAACGAAATTGACTTCATAATTTCAAATAGGCGCGATATAATAAAAAATTTAGAGGTTATAAATAAAGTAAATGTAGGCAGCGACCATAGAATGGTGAGAGGCGAAATTAAAATACATCTCAGAAGGGAAAGGAACAAACTAATGAGTAAACCACAGCCAAACTTGGCTAACTTGAGGATCAGAGCAACAGAATTTAGCCTAAACATCCAAAACAGATATTCACTCCTCCGCGACGAAGATCTCAACATCGACCAAATCAATAAACAGTTCAATGACATAATAAAAGAAGCTGCACTTGAAGTAGGCGGAAAGAACGACAATCGAAGCTCCAGCAAGCTCTCGGTAGAAACTAAACAGCTTATGCAAAAACGTAGAGACATGAAAGTATCGTCAAATAGGGACAAGATAGAGTTGGTTGAACTAACAAAGACCATAAATAAAAAGAAGAGGGAAGATGTACGGAAATTCAATACTCAAATAATAAATGAAGCAGTGATTTCAGGTACCAGCATGAAAGCAGCTAAAAGAAGACTAGGAATAGGGAGAAATCAAATGTATGCAATTAAGAAACCAGACGGAGAAGTAACACATAACAAGAATGAAATCATCAAAGTAGTGGAAGACTTTTACAGGGATCTATACAACTCAAACGAACAGCCACAAATAGAAGCAAACGCGGTAACTAGCGACGTACCTAATATCACAAAAGAAGAAATAAAAAGAGCACTTAAAGGCATGAAGAGAGGGAAAACACCAGGCGAAGACGGAATTAGTATAGACCTCATATTAGATGCAGGAGACATCGCAACAGTGAAACTAGCCAATCTTTTTAACAAATATCTTCTCAGCAGAAAAACTCCGAAAGCCTGGAAAAATGCAACAATTATCTTGCTACACAAAAAAGGCGATAAAAAGGATTTAAAAAATTACCGACCCATAAGCCTCCTTTCGGTTACTTACAAACTGTTCACGAAAGTCATTACAGCTCGCATCTCTGACAGTCTGGATTCCAGCCAGCCTAAAGAACAGGCAGGCTTCCGCAGCGGATTCTCAACAACAGATCACATCCACACGCTCACACAAATAAGAGAAAAGGTAAACGAATATAGGAAACCCCTGTGTATGGCATTCATCGATTATGAAAAGGCATTTGACTCTGTACAAATACCAGCAGTATTAGGTGCTATTCAACAACAGGGAGTTGAGGAGGTATATTGTAATATCTTGGAAGATATATACAAAGATGGGACAGCAACCATCAAACTCCACACAGAAACCGATAAAATACCAATTAAAAAAGGCGTTAGACAGGGCGACACCATCTCACCAAAGCTGTTTACAGCCTGCCTCGAGGAAATATTCAAGAAACTAGAATGGGAAGGGAAGGGTATCAAAATAGGAGACGAACACCTAAACAACCTAAGATTTGCAGACGACATTGTTCTCCTTAGTGAATCAGCTGATGAACTGCAGCAATTAATAAACGATCTGAATAGAGAAAGCCTAAAAGTCGGACTTAAGATGAACAAGAAAAAGACTAAGGTTATGTTCAACAGCAGAGTCCCACTCAAACAAATACATGTACAAGGCGAAGCACTAGAGGTAGTAGACAGGTATATATACCTAGGACAACTCGTGCAGACAGGCACATCAAGTGAACAGGAAATAAAGCGACGAATCAGTCTAGGCTGGAGTGCCTTCGGCAGGCACAGTAGCACACTAAGAGGTTCCTTGCCATTGTGCTTAAAAAGAAAAGTCTTTAATCAATGCGTCCTCCCAGTTATGACCTATGGGTCAGAAACCTGGACTACAACCAGGTTACTGGAGAGGAAACTAATAAGCGCCCAGAGAGGGATGGAAAGATCGATGATGGGAATTAGCCTGAGAGATCGGAAGAGGGCGACGTGGATCAGAGAACAGACAAAGGTAGAAGATATACTCAAGAGCATTAAAAAGAAGAAATGGCAGTGGGCAGGGCATGTATGTCGGAGACAAGACGACAGATGGACAAAGAAAGTAACAGACTGGACTATAAATAACTTAAGGAGGCCAAGAGCCAGACCAATGACACGATGGCGCGACGAAATAGCGAAATTTGGGGGCCAAGACTGGAAACAAACATCGCAAGACAGGGAAACCTGGAAAAGAATGGGAGAGGCCTACGTCCTGCAGTGGATTGACTCAGGCTGATGATGATGATGATGATATATATATATATATATATATATATATATATATATATATATATATATATATATATATATATATATATATATATATATATATATATATATATATATATTTCATGTATATATATATTACATGTATATTTATATTACATATACATATATATATGTTACATGTATATATATATATATATATATATATATATATATATATATGCATAAATATATACATATATATATATATATAAATATATTTATATATATATATATATATATATATATATATATATATATATATATATATATATGTATATATATATATTTATCTATTTACATATATACATATATATACATATATATACATATATATACATGCATATGTATGTATATATATACATATATATATATATACACATACATATGCATATGTGTATCTATGAGCGTGTGGTTTTGTGTGTGTGTTTATATATTTGTGTTTGTGTGTGCATATATATAAATATATATATATATATATATATATATATATATATATATATATATATATATATATATATATATTTATTTATTTATACACACACACATGTACATGTATATATATGTGTGTATGTATTTTTGTAAAGTATGTACATATAGCTATAATAATATTTGTTATGTATTCCTGCTTATATGTTTCTTAATTTAAGAACATTTAATATAACATTTTCGTGTGCCTTCTACGTCTGTTATTTTTGTCTCATCATTTTATCAGTCTCTCGTCACACCTCCTTTTCTTCGACCCTTTATCTTACTCTATTTTTTCCATTCATCGC
>NC_091580.1:11374690-11377190 GCF_042767895.1 Penaeus vannamei | reverse complement strand
AGAGAGAGAGAGAGAGAGAGAGAGAGAGAGAGAGAGAGAGAGAGAGAGAGAGAGAGAGAGACCGACAGACATAGACAAAGAAACAGAAGAAGAAAAGGAGAGAGAAAGAGAAGCAGAAGGCAAGATTAAGAAAATGAACTGGCAAATGCTGCAACATTTTGGATTTAATATAGGGGAAGAAAAGTAAATAACGAGTTTATTTAAGATCGTTTATAAGATTTACAACCACGATGCAAAAAAAAAAAAAAAAAAAAACATTTATTTTTGCAAGATACAACAAAGTAGAGCATACATAACATCGACATGGGATGTGTAAGTCTAGAAATTATATCTGGAGTAGAGACAGAAAAAAATAATTAATCGGGGAATGAAATTAATAGCAATGTTATTGTTATCATTTTTATTTATTACTATCAGGTATATACCATGGCTATTAATGCAATCGTAGTTTATATTAGTGTAGTTGATATAATTAAGAGTATACTAGGTTGGTCATCATTTTTATCGATATCGAAATCACTATTTTCATTTGTATCAATAATACTGTCACTATAATTTTCATTATTAATTCAATCACATTCGCCTTAACCTCACAGAGTATTCATATATATTACAGCAGTACCTAACAATGCATTTATTAAATAATCCCTATTTACCAACCAGCCAACGCTCAGCAAAATTTATTCTAAGTAGTCCACTTTACAAGCAGTATTACCTGATTTTTTATTCTCTTTAGTGTTGCAAATTCTCGCTTGAATCCAACTTTCCTTGGTGTTTATCCCTTGCTTTCTCTTTTGCAGATTCTTCGTCTTTTAGAAAGTATTCCAACTATACTGCAGCATCTCTGTTTTCTTTTGTTTCAGGAAAACATTTGTCGAAAAATAGATTCTTGCATAACTTGCAATGGATTATTATCGTTACTTTATCATATTGTCTGTATTCCCTTTGCTATTTTCTCGCTGAAATTAGATTACTAACGGTCTCCTTATTCTAACAAGCAGTCTATTTTGGGTCGTGTTGTGTTTTCATCTAATACAGTTCGTTCTGCTCGTGTATAGGAATTAATGGTGAGGCTGTTTTTCATTTCAAGTGGCTCTAGGATAGTCATTTTCAGGACAATATCGTAACAGACCTATGGTCTCTTTTTTTCTTTCTTTCTTTCTTTCCTTTTTCTTTTTTGCAATGCTACCTCATTTTATAATTATATATGATATCAGTTCTGTACATTTATTAGCATTAATTTAGGCGGATTCACAGCGGGAGCGAAGCTACGTTACGCACGCGATGCGAAGCTAGCTGGCTTTTAATCGCTTCATTGTATTTTCAATGTGTGGTCACACCGGTTGCGAAACTACACGCGCTATGCCAGTCAGTCGCCAAGCCAGCGATTTTTTTAACATAGCTCCTTTAACACACGCGCGTGAGTAATTTGGGAACCCTCGAGCCCCTCCTCCCAACCCGATGAAGTGACAGTTCGTCACGGGCCGTGACAAAGTCGTCTTATATACGAGTCCTGTACAAACAATGAGATCATTTGAAATATTGTTTGAATTTTTCATCGACTTCTAAATGTTGCGGCAGATGATGAGATTCACGTCCTTGTAAAATGTATTTCTTGCACCTATTTTATACTCGTATTATTCATATTAGAGTTAGGTTCTTGTTCTTCCTTCTTCAAGAAGCCACGGAGTACTGTCTCCCATGGCTGCGGCCACTGACTGACGTGAGAATTCCTTGAAGACAGAGTGCTGCGGCATCTTTTCTAGTGAGTGTATCCATGTAGCAAGGAATTTCAAATATATTAGTAGTATATGAATGTATTTACTCTTTTGAGTTACGTAGTAGGCTCCATTCCTCGGAGAGTTGTGATCAACAAACTCTCTGACACAACAATAAAGAGTATATTATGTAACAGACACCTGAAATATTTCCGTCTTAAATTAACGCGAGGACTTCACCCACTGAATTCAAATTCGTTTTCATTTTTCTAATACACGTCTCCACATATTTCCTTGCCTTCTATGTTACGCAACAACTTCCAATGACTTGAAATGCTAGGCGTAAGGCACTAGATTATCTTCTGTTCTATAGTCAAAGCTCAAATGAAAGGGTTTTTTTCTACCATGTCAGTCATTAATTAATCTCTTCAGTAGTGTGAGACAAGTTATTGGTTTAAAATTACCCAGAATGTTTCCTTTACATGCATCATTATACAGAGAAAGGTTCTGCCTTATGCTATATGTATTTCTCCATTACAATTACTTCATTTGCTCCAATTTTTAAAAGCCATTTTATAAATTCAATTGCCATTGACATTGTTTATCAGTTTTAATGATTTGTTCATTTAGGATATTATTTCTGCATTGGATTGATAATCCTCTGGACAATTTCCCAGGCTTCCTGATCTAGTGTTTCCATTGTAGTAAAAAGGTAGCCATGAAAATGAATAAAACCACAATGCAAAAGATGTGTTTCTGATGAAGACTTAATTGACAGAAGA
>NC_091580.1:11362190-11364690 GCF_042767895.1 Penaeus vannamei | reverse complement strand
TTCTTTGAAAAAAGACTAGAACAGAAGTGGACATAGAAATCGCCATCTGACGCCAAAAACGAAATTGATTTCATAATTTCAAAGGTGCCATGTAGGAAAAAAAATCAAAGTTATTGATAAAGGAAATGCTGGCAGCGACCATACAACGGTCAGAAGCGCAATTAGATTAAACCTCAGAAGTGAAAGGAACAAACTCATACGAGAACCGCAGGCAAATTTGGCAAACTTGAAGACTAGAGCTACAGAATATAGCCTTAACATCCAAAACATATATTCACTCCTCAGCGACGAAGATCTCATTGACCAAATTAACAGACAATTTAATGACATAATTAAGGAAGCTGCACTTGCAGCAGGCAGTAAGAAAGACCAGCAAAGCTCCAGCAAGCTCTCGGTAGAAACTAAACAGCTTATGCAAAAATGTAGCTTCATAAAAGTATCGTCAAACAGGGACAAAATAGAATTAGCTGAATTAACGAAGACTATAAACAAAAAGAAGAAGGAAGCTGTACGGAAATTCAATACTTAAAAAATAAATGAAACAGTCATTCAGGTACCAGCAGGAAAACAGTTAAAAGGAGACTCGGAAAAGAGAGAAATCAACTGTATGAAATGAAATCACAAAAGTAGTGGAAGACTTTTACAGGGATCTATACAACTCAAACGAACAGCCACGGATAGAAGCAAACACGGTAACTAGAGACGTAACAAATATCACAAGAGGAAATAACAAGAGCGCTAAAATGCATTAAGAGAGGGAAAACACCAGGTGAAGATGGATTTAATATAGATCTTATAATAGATGCAGGAGAATTTGCAACAGTGAAACCAGCCAATCTTTTTAACAAATTCCTTCTCAACAGAAAAACTCCGAAAGCCTGGAAAAATGCAACAATTATTTTGATACATAAAAAGGGGATAGAATGGATTTTAAAAACTACCGACCTATAAGCCTCCTTTCAGTTACTTACTTCACAAAATTCATCATAGCTCGCATCTCTGACAGTCTGGATTCTAACCAGCCTAGAGAACAGGAAGTGGATTCTCAACAATAGATCGCATTCATACGCTCATTCAAATAAGAGTAAAAATAAACGAATGTTGGAAACCCTGTATATGGCATTCATCGATTACGAAAAGGCATTTGATTGTACAAATACCAGCAGTATTAAAAGCTATATATATATATATATATATATATATATATACATATATATATATATATATATATATATATATATATATATATATATATATATATATATATATATATAGTTATGTATGCATATATATATATATATATATATATATATATATATATATATATATATATATATATATATATATATATACATACATATATATATATATATATATATATATATATATATATATATATATATATATATATATATATATATATATATATACATACATATATATATATATATATATATATATATATATATATATATATATATATATATATATATATATATATATATATATATATATATATATATATATATAATCATCATCATCAGTCAGGTAACCACGTAGGTCGAAAGGCCACACATGAAGATCGTTATAATAGTTTCATGGTGTGTTTCTTGACAGAATGAATAAGGTTGTCGGGTATCAACTCCTCTCAAAAAGGATGTTTATATATACAAATATATGTCTATATATCTGTGTGAGTGTGTGTGTGTGTTCAAGTAGTATAGAATGCATTAGGAGCGATGCTTTAACCCATGATTGCACATCTCCCTTTACCTGACCTCCCGAGAGATTCTAAGCCAGACAGATCCAGTCTGATTCCCCCTTGACAATACGTGTCATCGCCACCTCCTCAGCCTTGCTCCCAGGGCGGGCATCGCTTCCCTGGATCATTTCCCAAGTCGCCGTTAGTTCCTTTAGTATCCCCCTGTAAAGGAGTAAAAGGCCAGGTTATAGAGGTCCTACCACCTTCCCAGATGATCCTATAACACGGATACTCACACGTAGTCTTCTCGTGGAACGGCCAAAATACAAGTTAACCCCTCGTTTCTACTGTGATTTAGTCAGTAATACCCCGGTCTTCATAATTTGATTTCGCGGACCACCAATTCACTTTTTAAGATGGGAAAACTTTTGAAAAGTCGTATCGATCACTGTATGGAAATCGTGCCTAACTTTCTATATTTTACCATATTAATCGTCAAATACCATTTTATGATCACTGGAATCGTCTCGGTGGCTGGAACACGTCTAGCAATATAACTTCTCAGATTTCAAAACTTTCAGGCTCCTCTCACCTTCTTCTTATGCAAATCAACGCCTTCCTTCTGTCGTTATATCTAATGATTTTTTTCTTACTTCTAGCTCCCAGTTTTATCTTTTATCTTTTCATTCTTCTTTATCTTCCTCCTAATATTCTCTCTTGTTTTATTGTAAAATATTAATATTGCGGTTATGGAGTGCATTTGTGTTTATCACTGATGGAGTTAGAATTGACATTTAT
>NC_091580.1:11310335-11317835 GCF_042767895.1 Penaeus vannamei | reverse complement strand
TAAAAAAAATACTTAAAAACACAAACATAAAAACATTTAGCATTTACATTTCCACAAATAAACTAGTATATTTACTTATGACACATAGTAAGTGCCTACCAATACATGATGTAGGAATACAATATTTTAGATAAACTTCATGACCACAATTTGAAAAAAATACACACGCAAATACTAATATACATTGTAATAAATTTTTTTCTTTGCTAACCTGTAAATTATACTGAACTTACTATGTAATTACAAGACTGTGGGATCTCTTAGCCAACAGAAGCTTGGTTTTTTTGTTTTCCTCCATCAGAGTCTACCATGAAAGAGGAGGATCACATAGGGAAACAACTAAAAAGAAATAAAAATATAAAAAAGATTAAAAGGGCACCCATTTTTAGATAATTTTTTTATATTATGTAAAAAAGTAACAAAGTTTTTTGGGCCCTGCAGTGTCTAAAAACACATGGCCCAAAATAATTCGTTGCCAGAGAACATCCCCATTAATTTTAAAAATTCAATCCCCACAAAAAATCTTCTTCCTTCTCCCTCTCTCGTCTCTCTCTCTTCCCTCTCTTCTCTCTCTCTCTCTCTCTCACTCTCCCAGTCTCTCTCTATCTCTTTCTCTCTCTTCTTCTCCATTTTCTCTTCTCTTCTCTCTCTCTTTCCTCCTCTCTTCCCCCCCTCTTTCTCTCTCTCCCCTTTCTTCCCTCTCTCTCTCTCCCCTCTTTCTCCTCCTCTCTTTCTCTCTCTCTCTCTCTCTCTCTCTCTCTCTTCCCCCTTCTCTCTTCTCCCACTTCTTCTTTTCTCTCTCCCACCTCTCTCTCTCTCTCACTTCTCTTCTCTCCTTCCCCTCTTCTCTCTCTCTCCTCCCTCTCCCTCCCACCTCTCTTCTCTCTCTCTCCTCTCTCTCTTCCTCCTTCCTTCTCTTCCTTCTCTTCTTCCTCTCTTCCTTTCTCTTTCTCCCTCTTCCTCCCTCTCTCTCTCCCCCATTGCTTTCTCCCCTTCTCTCTCTCTCCCCCCTTCTTTTTCTTCCCCTTTCTTTCACTTTCTCCCTTTCTCCCCTTCTTCTCCCCACTTTCTTCCTTCTTCTCTTTTTCTCTTTCAAACTCTCTCTCCTCTCTCTTTCTCTCCCCTCTCTTTCTCTCCTTCTCTTTCTCTCTTATATTCTTTCTCTCCATCTTCTCTCTCTCTCTCTCTCTCTCTCTCTCTCTCTCCTCCACTTCCTTCCTCCCACCTCTTTCTCTCTTTCTCTCTCTCTCTCCTCCCCTCTTTCTTCTCTCTTCTTCTCTCCCTCCCACTCTCTCTCTCGCTTCCCCTCCCCTCTCCTCCTCTCCTCCTTCCCTTTCTCTCTTTCCTTCCTCTCCCCTCTCTCTCTCTCTCTCTTTCTCTCTCCTCCTTTCCCTTTCTTTCCTTCTCTTCATTTCCTTCTCTCCTTTCCACTTTCTCCTTTCCCTTTTTTCTCTCTTCCCTTCTCTTTCTTCACTTCTTCTTTCTTCTTCTGTTTTCTTTTCTCTCTTTTTTTCCTCCTTTTTTTCCTTTCCTCTCTCTCTTTCTTTCTTTCTTTTTCTTTTTTCCTTCCTTTTCCTCTCCTTCTTCTCCTTCTCTCTTCCCCTTTTTATCTCTCCCCTTCTCTCTCTCCTCTTCCACTATCTCTCTTTCTTTTTATTCTCTCTTCCCTTTCTCTCCCCTATTTCTCCTCCCACTCTTTCTTCTCTCCCCCTCCTTCTCTCTTTTCCTTTTTTCTCCCACTCTTTTTCTTTCTCTCCCTCTTTCTTCTCCCCCTCCCTCTCTTCTCTTCTCTCCCTCCCTCTCTTCTCTTCTCTCCCTCCCCTCTCTTCTTCTTCCCTCTCCCCTTTCTTCCTCCTCCCTCTTTCTCCTTTCTTCTCTCTCCTTTCATCCCATCTTTTTCTCTCTTTCTTCTCTCTCCCTTTTTCTTCTCTTCTTTCTCTCTTCTCTCTCTCTTTTCCTTTTTTCTTCCTTTTTCCTTCACTTTTTCTTTATTTCATTTTTTTTTTCTTTAATTTTTTCTTTCTTCTTTCTTTTTTCTCTTTTCTTTTTTCTTTATTTGTTTCTTTTTCCCACTCTCTCTCTCTTTCTCCCTTCCCCCCTCTTCTCTTTCCCCCCTCTCTCCTCCTTTCCCCCTCTCTCTCTCCCCTCTCTCCCCCCTCCCCTCTCTCTCTCTCTTCCTCCACTTTCTTTTCCCCCCACTCTCTCTTCCCTTTTTCCCTCTCTCCCCCCTTTCCCTCCTCCTCCCTCTCTCTCTCTCCCTCCTCCCACTCTTTCTCCTCATCTCCCCACCACTCTCCTCACCCTCTCTCCTCCCCCCTCCTTTTCCCCTTCTTTTTACATTTTCTTTCCATTTCTTTTCTTTCTTTCCTTTCTTTCCTATTTCTTTCCCACTTTCTCCTTTCCCTCTTCTCTCTTTCTTTCTCCCCTTCTTCCTTTCTCCATTCCCTTTTCCCACTTTCTCCCTCCTCTCCCTCCCTCTCCCTTCTCTCTTTCTTCCATCATCTTTCTCTTCTCCCCTCTCTCTCTCTCTCCCCCTTCCTTTTTTTCCCTTTCCCTTTCTTCTCCCTCCCTCTCTCTCTTCTCTCTCTCTCTCTCTCTCTCTCTCTCTCTCCTCTCTCTTCTCTTCCCTTTCTTTCCTCCCTCCTCCCTCTCTCTCACTCTCCCTCCCCTTCTCTCCTCTCTATCTCCCCTCTCTCTCTCTCCTCTTCCACTATCTCTCTTTCTCTCTTTTTCCCTTCTCTCTCTCTCTTTCTCCCACTTTCCTTTCTCTCTCTTCTCCCTCTAATCCCCCACTCTCTCTCCCTCCTCTCTCTCTCTCTCTCTCTTCCCTTCTCTCTCTCTTTCTCTCTTTCCACTCTCTCTCTCTCTCTCTCTCTCTCTCTCTCTCTCTCTCTCTCTCTCTTCTCTCTCTCTCTCCCACTCTCTCTCTCTTTTCTCCCTCTCCTTCTCTTTCTCTCTTCCCTTCTCTTCCTCTCTCTCTCTCTTTTTCTCTTCCCTTCTCTCTTTATCCCTATCTCTCTCCCACTTTTCTCTCTCTCTCTCTCTCTCTCTCTCTCTCTCTTCCACTCTCTCTTCTCTTCACTCTCTCCCCTTCTCTCTCTCTTCCCCCCTCTTTTCTTCCTTCTCTTTCTCTCTCCCTTCCTCCTTCCTTCTCTTTCTTCCTCCCTTTCCCTCTCCCCTCTCTCTATCTCCTCCCTCTCACTCTCTTTTTCTTCTTTCCCCCTCTCCTTTTCTCTTCACCTTTCTTCTTTTCTTCATCTTTCTCCTCTCTCTCTATTCCCCCCTCCCTTCTTCTTCTCTCTCACCCTCCACTTCACCTCCCCTCTCTTCTCCTCTCTCCTCCTGTGTCACTCGTTGCCTATGTCACCTTCCTTCCTCTCCTTCTCTTCCTCCAGTGTCACATGTTTGCCTCACCTTCCTTCCTCTCCTCCACCTTCTCCTGTGTCATACGCTTGCCTCACCTTCCCTCCTCTCCTCCTCTCCTCCTCCTCCTGTGTCACTCACTTGCCTCACCTTCCCTCCTCTCCTTCTCCTGTGTCACTCGCTTCCATCACCTTCCCTCCTCTCCTCCTCCTCCTGTGTCACACGCATGCCTCGCTTTCCCTCCTTTCCTCCTACTCCTCCTCCTATGTCACACGTAGGCCTTCTCTTCCCTCCTCTCCTCCTCCTGTATCACTCGTTTGCCTCACCTTCCCTGCTCTCCTCTTCCTCCTCCTTCTCCTGTGTCACTCGCTTCCCTTCCTTCCCTCCTCTCCTCCTCCTCCTGTGTCACACGCATGCCTCACCTTCCCTCCTCTCCTCCTTCTTCTGTGTCACAAGCATGCCTCACCTTCCCTCCTCTCCTTCTCCTGTGTCACTCGCTTGCCTCACCTTCCCTCCTCTCCTCCTCCTGTGTCACACGCATGCCTCACCTTCCTTCCTCTCCTCCTGTAACACTCGCTTGCCTCACCTTCCCTCCTCTCCTCATCCTCCTGTGTCACTCGCTTGCCTACCTTTCCCTCCTCTCTTCTCCTCCTAATGTATCACACGCATGCCTCACCTTCCCTCCTCTCCTTCTCCTGTGTCACTTGCTTGCCTCACCTTCCCTCCTCTCCTCCTCCTCCTCCTCCTGTGTCACTCGCTTGCCTCACCTTCCTTCCTCTCCTTCTCTTCCTCCTGTGTCACATGTTTGCCTCACCTTCCCTCCTCTCCTCCTGATTCTCCTGTGTCATACGCTTGCCTCACCTTCCCTCCTCTCCTCCTCCTTCTCCTCCTCCTGTGTCACTCGCTTGCCTCACCTTCCCTACTCTCCTCCTCCTCCTGTGTCACTCGCTTGCCTCACCTTCCTTCCTCTCTTCCTCCTCCTCCTGTGTCACACGTATGCCTCACTTTCCCTCCTCTCCTCCTCCTCCTACTCATCCTGTGCCACTCGCTTGCCTCCCCTTCCCTCCTTTCCTCCTCCTCCTCCTTCTCCTGTTTCACACGCTTGCCTCACGTTCCCTCTTCTCCTCCTACTCCTTCTCCTGTGTCACACGTAGGCCTCACCTTCCCTCCTCTCCTCCTCCTTCTCCTTCTCCTGTGTAACACGTATGCCTCACCTTCCCTCCTCTCCTCCTCCTCCTCCTTCTCCTGTATCACTTGCTTGCCTCACCTTCCCTCTTCTCCTCCTTCTCCTTCTCCTGTGTCACACGTAGGCCTCACCTTCCCTCCTCTCCTCCTACTCCTCCTTCTCCTGTGTAACACGCATGCCTCACCTTCCCTCCTATCCTCCTTCTCCTGTGTCACTCGCTTGATTCACCTTTCCTCCTCTCCTCCTCCTCCTCCTCCTGTGTCACTCGCTTGCCTCACCTTCAATCCTCTCTTCCTTCTTCTGTGTCACACGTATGCCTCACCTTCCCTCCTCTACTCCTCCTCCTCCTACTCCTGTGTCACACGCATGCCTCACCTTCCCTCCTCTCCTTCTCCTGTGTCACTCGCTTGCCTCACCTTCCCTTCTATCCTCCTCCTCCTGTGTTACACGTATGCCTCACCTTCCCTCCTTTCCTTCTCCTGTGTCACACGTATGCCTCACTTTCCATCCTCTCCTCCTCCTTTTCCTTTGTCACACGCATGCCTCAACTTCTGTCCTCTCCTTCTCCTGTGTCACTCGCTTGCCTCACCTTCCCTCCTCTCCTCCTCCTGTGTCACACGCATGCCTCACCTTCCCTCTTCTCCTCCTACTCCTCCTCCTGTGTCACAAGTAGGCCTCACCTTCCCTCCTCTCCTCCACCTCCTCCTCCTGTATCACTTGCTTGCCTCACCTCCCCTCCTCTCCTCCTACTCCTTCTCCTGTGTCACACGTAGGCCTCACCTTCCCTCCTCTCCTCCTCCTCCTCCTTCTCCTGTGTCACACGCATGCCTCACCTTCCCTCCTATCCTCCTCCTTCTCCTTCTACTGTGTCACACGTATGCCTCACCTTCCCTCCTCTCCTCCTTCTCCTGTGTCACTCGCTTGATTCACCTTCCCTCCTCTCCTCCTTCTCCTTTGTCACTCGCTTGCCTCACCTTCCCTCCTCTCCTCCTCCTTCTCCTTCTCCTGTGTCACACGTATGCCTCACCTTCCCTCCTCTCCTCCTCCTCCTCCTTCTCCTGTATCACACGCATGCCTCACCTTCCCTCCTCTTCTTCTCCTGTGACACTCGCTTGCCTCACCTTCCCTTCTCTCCTCCTCCTCCTCGTCCTTCTCCTGTGTCACATTCATGCCTCACCTTCCCTCCTCTCCTCCTCCTCTTCATTCTCCTGTGTCACATGCATGCCTCACCTTCCCTCCTCCTTCTCCTCTTCCTGTTTCACTCACTTGCCTCACCTTCCCTCCTATCCTCCTCCTCCTTTGGCACTTCCTTGCTTCACCTTCCCTCCTCTCCTCCTCCTCCTCCTGTGTCACTCGCTTGCCTCACCTTCCCTCCTCTCCTCCTTCTCCTGTGTTACACGTATGCCTCACCTTCCCTCCTCTCCAACTACTCCTCCTTCTCCTGTGTCACTCGCTTGCCTCACCTTTCCTCCTCTCCTCCTCTTCCTCCTTCTCCTGTGTCACACATATGCCTACCCTTCCCTCCTCTCCTTCTCCTGTGTCACTCGCTTGCCTCACCTTCCCTCCTATCCTCCTCTCCTCCTTTTCCTGTGTTACACGTATGACTCACCTTCCCTCCTCTCCTTCTCCTCCCCCTCCTTCTCCTGTGTTACACGTATGCCTCACCTTCCCGCCTCTCCTCCTCCTCCTCCTCCTGTGTCACACACATGCCTCACCTTCCCTCCTCTCCTCCTCCTCCTCCTTCTCCTGTGTCACTCGCTTGCCTCACCATCCCTCCTCTCCTCCTCCTCCTCCTTCTCCTGTGTTACACGTATGCCTCACCTTCCCTCCTCTCCTTCTCCTGTGTCACATGTAGGCCTCACCTTCCCTCCTCTCCTCCTCCTCTTCCTTCTCCTGTGTCACACACATGCCTCACCTTCCCTCCTATCCTCCTATCCTCCTTCTTCTGTGTCAGACGTATTCCTCACCTTCCCTTCTCTCATCCTCCTTCTCCTGTGTTACTCGCTTGATTCACCTTCCCTCCTCTCCTCCTCCTCCTCCTCCTGTGTCACTCGCTTGCCTCACCTTCCCTCCTCTCCTCCTCCTCCTTCTCCTGTGTCACACGCATGCCTCACCTTCCCTCCTTTCCTCCTTCTCCTCCTCCTGTGTCCCACGTAGGCCTCACCTTCCCTCCTCTCCTCCTCCTGTATCACTCGCTTGCCTCACTTTCCCTCCTCTCCTCCTTCTCCTGTGTCACACGCATGCCTCACCTTCCCTCCTCTCCTCCTATTCCTTCTCCGGTGTCACACGTAAGCCTCACCTTCCCTCCTCTCCTCCACCTCCTTCTCCTATGTCACACGCATGCCTCACCTTCCCTCCTATCCTCCTCCTGTGTCACACGTATGCCTCACCTTCCCTCCTCTCCCCCTCCTTCTCCTGTGTCACTCGCATCCCTCATCTTCCCTCCTCTCCTCCTCCTTCTCCTGTGTCACTCGCTTGATTCACCTTCCCTCCTCTCCTCCTCCTCCTCCTTCTCCTGTGTTACACGTATGCCTCACCTTCCCTACACTCCTTCTCTGTCACACGTATGCCTCACTTTCCCTCCTCTCCCCCTCCTTCTCCTTTGTCACACGCATGCCTCAACTTCCCTCCTCTCCTTCTCCTGTGTCACTCCCTTGCCTCACCTTCTCTCCTCTCATCCTCCTCCTCCTTCTCCTGTGTCACACGTATGCCTCACCTTCCCTCCTCTCCTCCTCCTTCTCCTGTGTCACACGCATGCCTCACCTTCCCTCCTATCCTCCTCCTGTATCACACGTATGCCTCACCTTCCCTCCTCTCCTCCTCCCCCCCTCTCTCCTGCGTCGCACGCATGCCTCACCTTCCCTCCTCTCCTTCTCCTCCTCCTTCTACTGCATCACACGTATGCCTCACCTTCCCTCCTCTCTTCCTCCTTCTCCTATGTCACACGCATT
>NC_091580.1:11297835-11300335 GCF_042767895.1 Penaeus vannamei | reverse complement strand
CTTGGATTCTAAATGGCTTACCGAAAATTCATTACCTTTTGGACCTATTCTTTCAGCTCTAGGAACCATCAATTATAAATGATCAAATTCGTATCCTGAAACGACTTACAATTAATCAGTATACTATACAAAACACCTTCGCCTTTGTTAAAAAACATGATTGAGATCCCATTTGTTAATGGCTATAAACTCGCTAGTTTTAATAAACTTCTCATCCAGTGTACCCTTAGAGAAACTATATATATATATCATTATGAACCTGCTGTTTAAAAAGACAGATAAAGCATTTGGATTTATTAAGATGCATTTTAAGACATGACCTCTATAGACATACTTGGTTTTACGGAAAATTGTACAAACGGATATCGTAAATTCATCTAGATTCATTTAACTCTTTAGCATACATATTGCAAGAAGTACCTCAGTAAAAGCTTAACATCATAGACTTTATGACACAAAATAGTCAGCCGGTTTTCCCGCTTACCTCGTGCCCAGGTGAGCGGGTACGAATATTACACACTTATCTTGTAATTTTGATATCTTTCAGGATATTATACATTAAATCTATGATAATATATAATAATCATAAACAACTAAACCTTGAGAAAAGCTGTGATATTTCAACATTTTGTAATATAAACTGTGATATTTCATCGTCCTTTTGATCTGTGCTTGCATTTGGCAATTATTCAAATAACCTTTGCCTTGTCTTTTGAGGATTGTACAATATATGATTTTCTGATGTATATTACATTTGTTGCGCTCGTTATAATGTTCTTAGCCAAACAGCTTAATCTTTATTTATTATTTCCCCACTTGCTGTTCAGATTTTAGTATAATTTATCTCTTTCCATTTTTTATCATGTTAGGTATGCATTTCATCTCAATTGAATATTGATAAGGAGCATTTATTATCCATGTTTACAGTTCACCATTATGAATGGGTGGAAGTATGCCCGAAACGTTTGATTTTAATATTAATGTGGACAAAAGTACATTTTGTTCAACCCAGCAATATGATCTTAGTTGTAAAGCTAGTTTTCAAGGTTTATATATTTACATTTATATGTATGTGTGTGTATGTATATATATATATATATATATATATATATATATATATATATATATATATATATATATATATTGTAGTGGTCACTCTAATCTGCTTTCTTCTTGTTGCTAATGTTACTTCGCCTTGCAATCGTGGCCCTTCTGATAAGGACCAGAAAGAGCTCCAACTCCACGACAGAGCGCGTTATAGTCTGCACAGTAACTCGTTTTGGCTTATGTGGCAGTCAGTAACAACACCCGGGCTTCACAGGACACTGTCTCCGGCGTTCAGGATTCTTATGACACTCGCTGCGACATCCCAGCTTCATGTGATCCACATGCATCGTACGACACTCGCTGTAATTCACGTGGCGGCAACTGAGCTTCATGAGACACAAGAGCTGACGCCTGTGGTTCATATGACACTCGTTGCGACGTCTGTGCTTCTATTGACATCCATTCGTCAAGAGACACTTACCCGTGGTTCATATGAGACTCAGAGCAACGCCATTGATTCATACAGCACTCGGTGTGATGTCCATGGCTTATATAACACGGTTTCAACCGTATATCATGACATTTACAGTGACTTTCATGGTTCATTCACCTCTGCTTCGCTTGACACTTAAGGATTCGCACGTTCCTTATGCGATTCTTACGGCGCCGCTCCTGTCGAACCGAGACCTGGGCTTGCGACACCAAGGCCGCCGGAGACGGATATACTGTATGGCTTCCCCGTTCCCTTAATACATCTTAGCAGTTGTCGCACCTCAGTCCCAGCTTGCAATTTCTGCCGGAGAATTTGCTTGCAGTTGTTGCAATTCAAGAGAGAATGTGGGTTTATGAGGGAGATGGAAGAAGAAGGAAAGAGTGGAGGTAGGGAGGAAGGGAAGAGGGCAAAAGGGTGGGTGGGGGGGAGAGGTTGCACATGAGAGAGAGGAAAGTAAAAAACGAGGAAGGGAGAGAGAGGGAAGAAAAAAAGAGAAAGGGGGAGAGAGAGAGTAGTAGTCAAAGAAAAAAAACATATTGAAGGAATGCCATAACTGGCAGCTTGAAAAGAAGGGCGACATAAATAGAAACCGTAATTAAATTATGATAGAAGTCGACATGACAAATATTATTTATGGTATAAGTAGAAGTTTTTGTCAGAGAAAAATAGGAAAATGAAGGTACATTATTATTTTTTATTAAAAGTTTTAAAATATATTTTTTTCTGACTGAAATAAATGCTTAGTAAGGGGAACAGCCTAATTAACTCACTCTTCATTGTGTATATATATATATATATATATATATATATATATATATATATATATATATATATATATAATGTACATACATACATACATATATATATAGATAGATAGATAGATAGATAGATAGATAGATAGATGTGTGTGTGTGTGTGTGTGTGTGTGTGTGTGTGTGTATGTGTGTGTGTGTGTGTGCG
>NC_091580.1:11260335-11262835 GCF_042767895.1 Penaeus vannamei | reverse complement strand
AATAATAAAATATGATAAGAATGGTGATAGAAATAATGGCAAGAGTAATAATAATGATGATAATAATACCAATATCAAAGGCAATGATAACTATAATAGTAATGATAAATATAATAATACTGATAATGATACTGACAATGGGGATAATGATTATAAAAAATAACAATCATAAGGAAAATAATAATGATAACAACAACAATGACAATAATAACAATAAAGATAATGATAATAATGATGATCATAATAATACTTAGGAGCGCTCAGAGAGAGCATACCCCCGCCAAGGTAAAAGGATCATTGATGCAATGAAAACATACACACTTGAAGAATTGCATTAAAATCCCTGCTCTCAAGTACACCGGTGACGTTCGTATTTACCTATATCTAAGTACAAATTTATCCTTCAAAAAAAAAAAAAAAAAAAAAAAAAAAAAAAAAAAAAAAAACATGGATCCGGATCACCACCCAAATTTGATGGCATCTAAAACACACCTGTAGTAAGAGAAAGAAAGAAAAGAAAAAAAAATCGAAAAATCTATCAATAATTTTTCGAGTTAACCTCATGATCCGGATCACCACCAAAATTTAATAGCATCTAAGTAGGGCTAAAACACACCTGTAATAAAAATTTCGTATAAAAAATATTCATTATTTTTCGAGTTATCCTGCTAACCATCCTGCATCCGGGTCATGATCCGGATCACTACCAAAATCTAATGACATCTCTGTTTGGCTAAACATATTGCTGGCAAAAAGATAAATGAATAATAAATAAATAAATAAATAAATAAATGAACAGATAAAATAAAAATAAACAAATAAACAAAAAGAAGTTATCCTGCGCAAGATCTGGATCATGATCCAGATCAACACCAAAATGTAATGGCATCGAAGTTGATCAAAAAACACACCTCTGGTAAACATTTCATAAAAATCCGTTCATAACTTTTTGAGTTATCCTTCAAACCAACTAACCAACAAACTAACCAACGCTACCAAAAGCATTAACTCCTTGGCGGCGGTAATGATAGCATAACTATGTCTGCTAATGATGAGAGTAACACCTCTATATCCCTATCCTCTCTCCTTCCTCTTCCTTCCCTCTCCTTTTCCCACTTCTCTTCTTTCATCCACTTTCTTCTTCCCTCCCACTCCTTGCTTCTCACTCCCTATTTTCAATTGCCTCTCCCATACCCCCTCCCCACTTTACTTTCCTTCTTCTCCCTCTTTCCCTTCACCTCCTTCCCCTTTCCTCCTCAACTTCTCTCTTTCTTTTCTTCCTCCGCCTTCTCCGTCTCCTTCCTCTCCCTCTCACTCCTTACTCCCTCTCCCCCTCTTCCCTCTCCCTCTACCCCTCTTCCTCCTCCCTATCCCCCTCCACTTCCCTCCCTCTCCCTCTTCCCCTCAACCTCCTTCCTTCTCCTTTCCCTCCTCCATCTCTTTCTTTTCCCTTTTCCTCCTCAAAGTCTCTCCTTTTCTTCCTCCGCATTCTCCGTCTCCCTCTTCCTCTCCCCCCACTCCCTCCACTCTCCCACTTCCTCCCCCCTCCCCCCCCCTCCCCCCCCTCTTTCTCCCTCTCCCCCCTCCCCCTCCCCCTCCCTCCTCCTCTCTTGACGGAAGCCGCAATCGGTGACACCGAGGAAGAAGGAAGTGAGCAGAGGAAAACGCTAATGGCAACTGGACAACTCCAATGCACTTTGGTCGCCACGCACTCTGGCCCGGATCCATACTGCCTATTTGGGATTCTGGTCGGCCGGATGTGTGGCTGATGCTGACATAAAGAATATACACATGAACACATATACGAGTGTGTGTGTGCATGTTTATAGCTAGATATGTAGGTTAGAATGATTGACTGATAGGAGACGAGAGGTAGATAGACACAGACACAGATGAATAGGAGACAGAGATAGGTATAGATGTGCTTACTTATTCATGTTATTCGTTTTTTTATTATTATTATTATTGTTTGTATTACCAATTGTGTAAACTATTCTATATTTCATTATTTTCGGCTATGGTATATAGATCAACATGAAAAAATACGATTGCATCAGACTGTCTTTCAATAAGCAGAGCAAATTATCTTATGTTTTTATTTACAGTTTATAATGATATATTACCACTAAAGGAACTAAGTGATTATCCCAATTAATAATAACCAAACGGTCCATTTCTTCCAAAATAAGGTATTTCCCGCAATCGAGTCGTTGTTTGCATTTCCATCTGTAATATATTGATGAAGCAGTGGAATGAGATGTCCTATAAGAGCATTCTGAATTCACCTTAGCAGAATTTCATAGCTTATGTGTGTGTGTGTGTGTTTGCATGTATGTGTGTGCGTGTGCGTCTGTATATATATATACCTATGTATATATATATATAGATAGATAGATAGATAGATAGATAGATAGATAGATAGATATTTATATTTTTAAATATATGTGTATATGTATATATACATATATATTTATATATATATATATATGTGTGTGTGTGT
>NC_091580.1:11210335-11215335 GCF_042767895.1 Penaeus vannamei | reverse complement strand
ATGACAGGCTGATCCTTAACAAGACTTTTCATTTGGGCGGCGTGCACGTTGTTAAATTTCTTAAAGGGAACCAGCCTGCAATGGTGCAACGCAAGAGCCGCGTTTCTGCAAGAGTTTTAAAGGTAATCTCACCTTTTAGGAAATTAGGTTCCCAGATAGACTGACATACATTCACAGAATCACGAGTTCACAGGTGGGAGGAGCGGAGAGAGGGAGAAGATAATGGAAGGGGGAGAAAAGAAGAGATCAAGTTGAAAGGTTTTTCCAGTAATACATCAAGTTTAAAGGTTATAAATGTATCTCTATAAGGATGTTCAACGAAAGCAAATTTCTGATTAATCCTAAAACTCCATTTTTGCGTCCCTTCTTAACAACATCAACTGTCATCGCAAACACCGATAAAAGACGTGTGAAAATAGATAAATGAATAAACAAAAAGATAAAATTAGCGTCTGAAAGTATAAAATCGAAAGTCGACATCGCCCACAAGGAACTGCATGGAGTCAATGTTTCTTCTTCTTCTTTCTTTTTCCTTCTTCTTCATCTTCTTCTTTCTTTTCATTTTTTTTCTTCTTTTTTTTTTAGATTCTTATTTTTTCCTCGAGTGACACTTCTTCTTCTTCTTCTTTCTTCTTCTTTCGCCTTTTTTCCTTTTTTTCTTCTTATTTTTTCCTCGAGTGACACTTGAGAATTCCACCACGAACGAAGGCCAGGGTATTTTATGATGCATTGGTGTTTTTGTTATTATTTCAACATATTCTCTTCTCTGCGTCTGTATTTTTTTTTTCCTTTTTTTGTATTTATTCGAAGATTATCTTTTAAGCCCGTGAGACTGGGGTATTTTTGTGCCCTGGTAGTAATGATAATATTTATTAGTATTGTTGCAGTTATCCTTCCGCTTATCATAATGATCATTATCATTGTTATCATTATCATTATCAATTATACTATTGGTATTGTTATTGTTATTATTATCATTATTATCATTACTGTTATTGCTATCAATGTTATTCTTATTATTGCTTTTATTATCATTGTCATTATCATCATCATCGTCATCATCAGCATTATTATTATCAATATTTTAATTATTATTATAATCATTAATATTTTCATTATCATCATTATTTTGTTATTCTTATCATCATTTTTATCATTATCATTCTTATTATCATTCTTATCATTATTGTTATTACTACTACTGCTACTACTACTTTCCCTATCATTATCATTATTATTATTACTATTACTATTATTATTATTATTAATGATACTAATATTACTATTATTATAATTATAATTATTGTTATTATTGTCACTATCATTATCATCATCATTATTATTATTATTATTATTATTATTATTACTACTACTACTACTATTAACATCATCATCATTATCATTATTATCATTACCTTTATTATCATTATTACCATTATCCCTATTATTATTATTATTATCATTATTACTATCATTCTTGTTATCATTACTCATTTTATTACCATTACTATTAGTATCATTTTTATCATCATTATTATTATTTTCAGCATTACTTCATTACTATTAACAACTATCATTATTACTATCATCATCGTGAACGCAACTATTATTATTATCACTATCATTATCATTGCCATTATCATCACTATTATTAAGAATATCATCACCATTGTTATCATTATTGTTGTTATTATTATCCCCATTAACACTACCACACAGTTTTTCATATTCTATACATATATATATATATATATTCATTCGATGACAAGTGTTCAAACTTTGCGACTAAGGTATCTATCTATCTACTCAAGACTATCGTATATTAAGTCTTGAGACCTGCATTACTTATGATGCACAACCATTATCATTGCTCTTCATTTTATATCTATTCTACATTTTTATCTACAAGGAGGTCCCAATCTATCCCTTTGTATAATGTACTACTTTAGTGATTTTATTATTCGTACTATATCTTTCTTGTGATATATATATTAATATCTATACGAAGACTACTATTTAAAAGCTAGAAACTGGCGCATTCCCCAATGCTTCTGGAGATTTTATGATCGGTTTGCATTTTCTTGGTGTTCTATATCTATATCAATTTCCAGGACTATCGTTTAAACTCTTGAAACTTAGTCCTTTATGATACTCTCCACTGTTCAATATTTCCTTGGCGTTACATGTTCATTTAGAGGCGACTCTTGGGACACACTAATGTACATCTGAAATGTCTGAAGTCTGACTAATAGTTTCCAAGTAACTTTCACAAGTACATATCTATTTATTGAACACAACGATAAAGCGAAGCGAGGTAGGCAATTATCACGCAACAGGCTTGGTAATTACTGCAATTCGTGCACAGGGCGGAGGCGCGCAAGCTAGGTGGGTTGCTGATAATTTCGTTGCATTTTAAACTTTTTTCTTCCTTTTCTCCCTCCCCTTCCTCCTCCTCCTTCTTCCATTTCTTCTTCTCCTCCTCCTAATTCTTCTTCGTCTTGTTCTCCTCCTCCTCCTTTTTCTTCTTATTTTCCTCCTCGTCCTCCTTCATTTGCTCTTCCTCCTCCTACTTCTTCTGCCCCTCCTTCTTCCTCTTCTTTTTCTACTCTTTCTTCTGCATCATAATCATCATCATAACCATCATCACCATCATCATCATCTTTTTCTTCTATTTTTTCTTTTATCAGTCTCTACTTCATCATGACACACATGTGGCGTGCATGATAGGTTGCAGGTAAAAAAACAGAATCCATTTCACTTTTCTTTTTCCTTTTTTCTCTTTCTCTTTTTTGGGGGGAAACGTTATAATTAATGAGAACAACTGCAACGCGTTTAAAGGATAATCCTTGTGGCGACAGAAAAAAGACATTGTTTCTCCGAGTGTCAATCAAGCAACTTAGAATCAGAAGCAAAATACAAAAGCATGATATATTATACAATATGGCTGATCCCTCTAGGAGTTTGGCTCCTTTCAGAGGGTCCCTGATACACATATTATGGATATTTAACAATCAAATACATAATAGCAACATAAGGATACGTATATACAAGCTGTTACATATTACACATTTGCATATTTGAATCAAATCAAATATACATGTATAACTGAACATCTAGCATTATTAATTGTCATCTTTTATATAACTATTTACAATATTTTACAGAACCAACATAAGTGAACAGTTTATTCCCAAAGAAATTAAATAATACATTCAACAATAATACACAGCAGTTATATATTCACAGGTTAGAGAGCATATTGGGATAACAAATAATGTTTCAGTGTATTTTGAAAGGAGAGTAATGTTGTGTATTCTCTTACTCTGTTCGGAAGATTATTCCATAATAACGGCCCGTAATATAAGACATTTGTTTGTGACTGTTGAGATCTCATGAATAAGACAGTTAAAAGGTTATTATTTCGATTATAATACATTTTGTTTCCTCTGGTATTGAATATATCATTTCCAAGAGTATTTATACACATAAATATACAAGCAGCAGCTACAGGTACTTGTAGCATTATATTTCAATAATTTAAGCTGCTAGAAGCCGTCATTTGCATGGTCATACTTTTTTAATCCCAAGATAGTACGTATTATTCGCTTATGAATTATGTTTATGGGCTTTAAAATGTTTGTGTGAGTTGCTCCCCCTATGTCAAGTAGGGGAATAACAAGGAATTATATAAGCAAATTAGGGCCTTTGTGCCTAACACTTTTTGTGTGTGATACATCATCCCACACAGTCTACTTAATTTATAATGAATACAATTAATGTCCGTTTTCCATCTTAACTGAAAATCTAAGTAAATTTGGTGGATTCTTCTCTCTTTAATAAAGTGCGACCTACTTTAACTGATGATTGAGTGAATGGTAACTGCTCATTTCTATGGAAGATGGCATAATTGGATTTTTCAAGATTTAGAGTCAATTTATTATAGCAAACCCGATTCTCACTAAGTAATTCATTATTAGTTAAATTTATCAACTCATGTAGTGAATTACCAGAGGTGTATAGACATGTATCATCGGCATAAATAATAAGATCAAATTTACTAGCATTAAGTCATTGATATACACATTGAAACGATAACCATATGTTAAAGTACTTAAAGAGGACAAATGATACATATTGAGTCCAGTTGCTTAGATAAGATGAAAACTATTTGTGAACTGTATCTCGAATTCCATAATGACGTAATTTTAATACCAAGTATAGTCTGTAGTGTAAATGACACTGAAGGACACTCTTACTTAATATTTTTTACGTCGAAGCCTTTGGCTCACGGTTAAAGGAGGCGTCGCTCTGCAACAGCTATGGATACCTGGTCAGCTCTTTGCTGCTGTTGCATAGGTGGGTCGAAACATGGGGGTGGCGCATGGAGGTCGCTGGAGCAGGGGGGATGGTGGGTCAGACAGGGAGCCGCGAGGTGGGCGAGGCTCGAGTGGGGGTGGACACCTCCAGCAGATCAGAGTCAGACCGAGTAACTTTTCTGGTTTCCATCTCTCTTCCTCTCTCGCCATTGCTTTGGGGGGAGGGGGGGGGGGTCCTGGAGGTAGCAGGGTGAGATTTGTAAATGACCTTGATGGAGCCTGATCACTGCTTGTTCACATTACTCACTTTTGTGAATTGAAGTTCGTGAGTTACTCTTGACCTTGTAAAAATATTCCAATACACAGAGCACTGAGCCAATGCAACTACCAATGAGAGGGGGAGGAGGAGAGAAAAGGTAAGTGGAAATAAAAATAAAAATTCCAAAACACTTTATACGTTAGATACACATATGTTATATCTTTTTACATAGAAGTTTCATGGGTACAATCTCAGATAAAATGAAAGAAGGGTTATAGAATGAGAGACAGAGAGAAAGAGATTTAAAGTTAAACCAAAAAACACATGATATCAAATCAAATCCACACAAAACTCAAAACCTCTCCCTATATGTCCCAGAACAACTAGACGGAAAATAATTCAATAGGGGTGTCCACGCTAACCCA
>NC_091580.1:11192835-11195335 GCF_042767895.1 Penaeus vannamei | reverse complement strand
TCTCTCACACTACAAACTCTCCTCCTCCCTCTCTTCCCTTTCCCCCCTATTTACTCCAT
Source organism: Penaeus vannamei (assembly GCF_042767895.1). NCBI lineage: Eukaryota > Metazoa > Arthropoda > Malacostraca > Decapoda > Penaeidae > Penaeus > Penaeus vannamei. Next base: position 11,195,276 of record NC_091580.1, on the reverse strand, counting down.
CTTATGCAGTATCTTAATTCATTGTAGTTTCCTCAGCACCCGAGTTCTATTCCGGGTCCCCTTGCCACGACCCCCCGCAGGCAGGGAAGGGGAAGAGGGGAAGAGATGGTCGGACGAACAATGCGAGATACTCTCCCTCCCCCTCCTGCTTGTACACTAAAGGATGGGAGGCCTCGAGGCTGTTTATATATATATATTGTTGCTTTTATTCCCTTTCTGCACTTTTTTTATTCATTTTTACACAAAACCCTTTTCTTTTTTGAATTTTCAAACGTTGGTTATACTTCAGTGTCAAGTGGTAAATAAATGGAAGAGAATATTTTTTTTTTTAACTTGTATTTGTTTTTTAAATATAATCAACGAATAGAAGGGTATTAGATAAATATGAAATACCAGTTATATAAGTGAATGCGAGAGAAATATTAGAATTAAATGCAAAAATCATTAGTGTAACATTATATTCCAGAGTGATAATGAAAATTCAGATGAAGAAAATGACACAAATCTTAACAATAAAAACAATAACAGGAGGATGAAATTGTCATTATACCAATGATGATGCTGACAAAGTTAATGGTATCGATGCATTAAGAATGATAATTATAATAGGGAGATTATTATTATTACCATCATCATTATCATCATCAGTGCCATTTTTGTTATTAATTTTATAATCATTATTATCATTATTATTAAGCCAGTGTTGTGCGGATGGCAGTCGTATCCGATATCTCGCAGTTAACCGCACGGCACACGCATATGCGCAAATAAATGTTATTTCCGGTAATGTGATACGTATGAACCTAACTTAACCTAACCTAACGGAACTCAACCTAATCTAACCTAACTTAACGCAACCTAACCTAATCTAACCTAATTGAGAGCGATGTCATCTCCTTATTTGTTTCACTATGCATTCGCAGGGAACTAATTGGGGGCTTTTCTTCCGTACTCGTAGTCTCTTCCTTATCTTATTATAATCGTTATCATTATCGTAATAATAACAATAATTATTATCATTATCCTCATTGTCGCAAGATTTTTATTAGTATTATCATCGTCATCATTATTATTTTCATTACTATTATTATCAGTTTTATCTTTGTTATCTGTTTGTATCACTTTTGTGTTATTAATGTTATTATTATTATTATCATTATTATTATTATTATTATTATTATTATTATTGTTGTTGTTGTTGTTGTTGTTGTTGTTGTTGTTGTTGTTGTTATTGTTTTTATCATAATCAATCTATTTATTGTCATTATTATTATCATAATCATGATGATAGTTTTGATGATCTTATCGCTATCATTATCAAAATCATATTTATTGTTATTATTATCTTTGTTATGATAATTATCACTACTATCATAATTATCATCAATGCTATCAATACTATTGTAATAATTAATATATGTTTTTTATTATCATTATTACAATATTATTTTTATTATGATAATAATAATAATGATAATAATCATATTATTATTATTATAATTTCTATTATTATTATTACTAGCACTATCACTATCATCATCATTATTGATACTATAATTATGTCGCTATTGTTATTAATATCATTATTGTAATCCTTACTATTATTACTACTATTTTTTCATCATTGTTATTGTTATTATCATAATTATAATTGTTATTATCGTTATTATCATCATTATTATTATTACCATTACTATCATCATTATCATCATCATAGATATCAATATTATCATTATTATTACTACTACTAACTTTATCATTATAGTTATCATCATTATTAGCATTATCATAAATTTTATTGTCATTGAACCGTATCCATGTTGACAAATGTAGAAAAGGTATGAATGCCACTGGATATCTCTTGTATTGTGAAGATATCCAGTCTCATGCATACCTTTTCTACATTTATCGTCATTGTCATAATCACAAATAGCATTATTATTATCATTATTATGTGTCATTATTATTGTTATTATTCGTAGTAGAAGTAATATCATTTCATCATTATCACCCTGATTATCATTATCACTATTATTAATGTTCAGTATCATGATCATATTAATCATTATATTTATTATAATCATTATATTATCACAACGACAGTAGAAAAGCTATAACACAACTGATATACTATATATATATATATATATATATATATATATATATATATATATATATATATATATATATATATATATATATATATATATATATATATATATATATATATATATATATATATATATATATATATATGTATATATATATATATATATATATATATATATATATACATATATATATATATATATATATATATATATATATATATATATATATATATATATATATATATATATATATATATATAACACAGAAATAAAAGAAAACATATAATAAAACCTCACTTAATTATATCATATAAAACATTAATTACCCCC
>NC_091580.1:11165335-11167835 GCF_042767895.1 Penaeus vannamei | reverse complement strand
TTCAAAGAAAGAAAGCCAAAGTCAGTAGATACTGTTCTAAAAGATTAAATGTTGGCAGCTCTATCAATCGCCACATCACCAGTGACCACCGTTGCTGTGTAGTGTCCCTGCAACAAAGGCCTGTATTTGCTTATGTTTAGGAATCCTGAGCCACAGAACGGAAGCCTGTGGGGAAGAGAAGTGAAGAGAGACGGCAATTTCATGTGTGATTTTAGTTTACTTTTCGCAAAACAAATATTTTATAATCTTCATGTTGTGGTAAGGAATATATATACCCTTTAACTACCTGTCATTTGTCATGCATTTCTTATATCTGCTTGCAGGGCGGGTCAACAGCCGTAAAATCCCTGATCATATAAATGTGACTATACTGATTTTAAATATTTCGCATAGGCATGTGACAACCGACATAAAAGCTGCCGCAGGAATAATCACCACTTTGAATCTTAAATACCCTGAAGTGTGACATGAGGATTTGTATGCGACTTCTTTCTTCTTGGTGTGTTTCTATTTTCTAACCAGATTAAAAATTCATGTCTTAGTTTGTATTTCTTAGCATGGCTCATACACGACTTTTTACAAGAGAAAACATTTATCTTAAGAATCTGTGGGAAGTAAATATAATGATAGGCAAAAGGTAGCACATGATCTGGACAACAAAATCAAGATTCGATATTCATACACTTTATTTTCTCAACATTTGACATATTTCATCAACTACAGCTGACTTACATATCATTTATTCCAACATGATATTTGGAATATGCACTCGGACGAGCCTGTGTAGTTTAGCCTCACCTGAACTGGATCAGGATGACGAGATAAGTGACCAAGTTACCAAACATCTGTGGTGGAGTGAAAAATGTTTATGTATCAGTTAATCTTAGAATGCTAATATAAATACATATTATATCCATTTCACTGATTCCGATTGACAATAAGGACTAACTAGTGTAGGATCAGCTATGAATATACACAAATAACTGTATCATAATTAATGAGTATAAAGGGAAGTGGTGACTTAACAATTACATAGTTTAATGAGGAGAGTGTGTTACTCACAGCAAGTAGGAAGCGGCGATCGACAGAGAAAAAATCAGCCACGGAAACTTGTGGGTTTGACTGCAATAGCTGCAAGGCCAAGAACTGGAGGGCGTTTGCAGTGCTGTTAGTCAGCACTTCCGTCCGGCAACAGTGGACTAATTCCACCATCTTTTCATGCTGAGCGGATAAATAAAGAGAAGTTAGATACTATGTTCACTATCTTTATCTGCCTCTAACTCACACTCACTCACTCAGTCACTCAGTCACTCACTCACTCACTCACTCACTCACTCTCTCTCTCTCTCTCTCTCTCTCTCTCTCTCTCTCTCTCTCTCTCTCTCTCTCTCTCTCTCTCTCCTTCCCTCCGTCTGTGTGTGTGTGCGTGCGTCTAGTGTTTGTGTTCCGAACATATCGACATAACCGAGTACTAAAAATACTTCGCAAACAAATTATCAAGCTTGAACAATTATTTTACTCGCCCCTACTATTTCATAACATTATTAGTCATACATCAGGCATCGCATTACTGAGAATAATAAGGCGTAATGTCCCACTATTGATATGATAAATATTTCGACAATCTATCATTCATTAGCATTCTATTTTCTCTTTCTTTTCTATATCATGACAAATACTTAATTCTGAGCTGTTAGGCTGCATTTTTATTTTTCCTCCTTTTCATTTTTTTATTTTTATCATTTTCCTTCCGAGCATAAATCTCATAATCGGGTGGAGAGAGACGAAACAGGGAATTAAAGAGAGAATATCTGTCGAAGAGAAAGGGTCGAGGCATTTTCTGGGGATTCTTGGTATTCATTTTGATTTTCTTTTAGGCTCCTTGCAATGACACAGATATAACAAACAAAAGCGTGCCGAGTCATCGTCCATAATATGTTTTAAAAAGAGAGAGAGAGACAGACAAACAGACAGACAGACAGACAGACAAACAGACAGAGAGAAACATATTCCTCGCCGGTCAACATGTCGCTTCACCTTGACCTATCAATAGCAATGTGTACATAAATTGTCTTTTTCAAGGTGTGTTCACAAGCACTTACCTGGGACCTGAGCTTATCAACGGCCCAACCGACGAGTCCGACGGGTGCGATGCAGTTAAGAGCATAAACCGCATTCAAGGCAGCCGAGGTGGTGTCTTCTCCGCTGGCCAGAATGCCCCACGCCTTCGGGGAAAGACAGAGGAGCTCCCTTAACGCTGAGTCTTTAAGATTTATTCCTGCTATTATTGTAGTTATTATCACTGTTTCCGCCATAATCAGTGACACTACTATCATATATATATATATATATATATATATATATATATATATATATATATATATATATATATATATATATATATATGTGTGTGTGTGTGTGTGTGTGTGTGTGTGTGTGTGTGTGTGTGTGTGTGTGTGTGTGTGTGTGTGTGCGTGTGCGTGTGCGTGTGCGTGTGCGT
>NC_091580.1:11137835-11140335 GCF_042767895.1 Penaeus vannamei | reverse complement strand
TCCCCTTAGCTGAAGAGGCCCCTCCCACCTATACCGGGAAGCACTGAGACCTGTCACATGAGCAGTACGGGAGGAACTACAGCCCCCTGTAGGAGTGCGAGAGTAGAGCTTTGGAAACTGTACCATTGTGGAAATCTTTGCTAAGTGAGTGAACGTTCTCTCAGCTGAGTTACGAAGAACCATTATTTGTATTTTAAACATGACACTTTTCTTTTTATAATGTTCTGGTGTTAGATGCCAAGGGTATACGACTTGAATAGCTAGAGAAAATGCTCAGAATGAATATAATTCCGAATTATTTGTTTTGCCAATAACGCTGATGGAACAAATGAAGTTATGTGAGACAGACTAGAAAGCTCGCAAAATAAGTGCCTGAGATGTGTATGCTTTTGTTTGTAGGGAATTCTCTGGTTATAGCATGAATGTAGCGCGAATGAATAAGCGGTTCTGCATTTTCTTTATTGGTGCTTATAAGACCTTGAATCTCACGTAGTTGTACTGCATTCCTTTTTTTGATCTTACAATTCCTTTTTTACTTGGTTTGTTTATTTACTCATCATTGATATTGTCAACGTAAGAGTTGGGGGACGTGGAGGTTGGTTGAGAATGAAAGGGGAAAGGCTTGCTGGTTTATTCGGGAGGTAAAGGTGTGGCCCCCGAGAGTGACCTCCCGCCCTGGGACTCCTACTAGGTTTTGGTCTGCTTCTGGTGTTCTCTCTTCTCTGCCTGGCGAGACGTTCTTATATCCAGCGACTCCGTGTCCTACTGGCGGAGGTGCCTGGTACCCTATTCTTTGGGTGTCCACTCTTCCGGGCGTGACGAAGGGCTGCGATCGCCGGAAGGAAAGTGCGAAGCCAGGAAGTAAGGCAGCTGCAATGCCTAGGTGTGAAGCCCAACCCATCCTGTTCTGCATATCGCTGACAGATATTATCTGTATCAGTATCAGTTTTAATGTCAATATCAATATCAGCATCAATATCGATATCAAGATCATTATTGTATTTAGTCGCAAGCTTTCGTTTCTTTATTCTATTTTCTTTAATTGAACAGCGAGTATTCTCTCTCTCTCTCTCTCTCTCTTCTTGAGTGGCTATTTCCGGCTTAAAATGTTCGTAGTTCTGAGTGTATTTAAATCCGAATTATATATCTGTGAAGGAGTTTGCGTGGAAAGGTATTGCTGTCAGAGTGAATGAGCAGACCAGGGCCTTATTGCATGTTTCGAAGTTGATGTCCTGGCATGTGGATATAGCTAGAATATTGTGCTATAAATGGGAGAGAGGAAAAGAAAGTCTTCTTGCAGATAAGAAAAGTAAACGTTCAGGGATATGATTGGCGAAGTCCTGACGTGGGTCGGGGAGAGCCTCGGGTTTGCGGGGTCGTGCCTGCTCGCCCTGGTCGTCCTCCTCATCTTCGTCCTGCCCAGGGGTCGTCCCAAAAACTTCCCACCAGGTAATCCATCTAAATCATAACATTATACGTTAACTAGGATTTCTCTTTTTGGCCTTGAGTATATATATATATATATATATATATATATATATATATATATATATATATATATATATATATATATATATATATATATATATATATGTACACCAAGAAAACCAAAGTATACGATTGGGTGTTAGAGTTATTCTTTCCCCATATTTATTACTTCACTTTAGAATGAACCGTATTCATATTGACAAATGTAGAAAAAATATGAATGAGAATGAATATCTTCACAATACAAGAGATGTATTTGATCGGTTTGGAAGATATCTTCGTCAAAAATACATGAACACATGTATTTCCGACGAAGGTATATTCGAGACCGATCATTCTCATTCATACCTTTTCTACTTTACTTAAGGTTTACCGATGCTGCCGCTGATAGGATCTATGCCGTTCACAAGAGGGCCAATCACGCGGTCTTTCATTAACTCTTTGAGGAAGAAATATGGAGATCTGGCAAGTTTCGCCATTCTTAATGCAAGGTAAGTTGTCTCATATTCTGCTGCAGACGATGTTCGCAGTAATATGAGACTCATTAAGTTCGAGACTTTTGCTTGGCAAATAGATATCTAACTTGTAATTTACAACGAATTTCAATAATACAGTTGTATAAGAGTAGAATATAAAGAAAGAGTCAATTTTAGGAGTGCATGGCAACCCCTTCTGAATTTCGAAAAGGCACAAAGGAAAAAATTATATCCTTCATTTACTCGTGGGTAACTCATGCCTTTATATCCTAGTTCATCCGTAACACTTCATCCGCAGAATTTCGTTGACGCATAAAAAATAACAAAATAGCCAGCACGTAAATAAGAAAGTAGACAAAGGAAATAAAATGACTGATTCTGATATCAACCACACAATTCGGTGTCAATGTCCCTTTTTGCGTCTCAGGATTGTGTTGGTCAGCAACGTGAAGACCATCAAGGAGGTGTTCTCGCAGGCGAAGACAGCAGGACGCCCCGAGCTGTTCATCATCACCGTCAGGAATAACTTGCTCACT
>NC_091580.1:11095335-11097835 GCF_042767895.1 Penaeus vannamei | reverse complement strand
GCCTCTATCCTTTTCTGGTTTTCCATGCTATCATATTTTTTTCTTCTTCGTTTCTGTATTACCATGCACTGATTGCCGTTAACTTTTCCTTCCTTACAGGTTACCGTACACGATGGCAACCATACACGAGGTGCAACGGACATTAAAACTTGTACCATTCAGTCTCCCACACGTAACGATGGCAGATGTCACAGTCAATGGATATACGATTCCTGAAGGTACGTTGTCTGCCTCTAACTTCTGTGATGATAACAAACACACATACACACACACAAAAAGAGAGAGAGAGAGAGAGAGAGAGAGAGAGAGAGAGAGAGAGAGAGAGAGAGAGAGAGAGAGAGAGAGAGAGAGAGAGAGAGAGAGAGAGAGAGAGAGAGAGAGAGAGAGAGAGAGAGAGAGAGAGAGAGAGAGAGAGAGAGAGAGAGAGAGAGAGAGAGAGAGAGAGAGAGGGGGGGGGGGAGAAAGAGGGGGAGAGAGAGAGAGGGAGGGAGAGAGAGGGACATAGAGGGACAGAGAGAGAGAGAGAGAGAGAGAGAGAGAGAGAGAGAGAGAGAGAGAGAGAGAGAGAGAGAGAGAGAGAGAGAGAGAGAGAGAGAGAGAGAGGAGGGGGGGGAGGGGGAGAGAGAGAGAGGGAGAGAGAGAGAGAGAGAGAGAGAGAGAGAGAGAGAGAGAGAGAGAGAGAGAGAGAGAGAGAGAGAGAGAGAGAGAGAGAGAGAGAGAGAGAGGAGGGTGGGGAGAGGGGAGAGAGAGAGGAGAGAGGGAGGGAGAGAGAGAGAGAGAGAGAGAGAGAGAGAGAGAGAGAGAGAGAGAGAGAGAGAGAGAGAGAGAGAGAGAGAGAGAGAGAGAGAGAGAGAGATTTTCATGTTAAAAGCACTACATATTACAGGAACAATTCTTATTGGCAACATGGAAGACTGTTTGGTGGACCCCGCCCTGTGGAGAAACCCAAATGAATTCGACCCAAGAAACTTCCTGGACGATGAGGGGAAATACAAAAGAAATGAGGCTTTCATGCCTTTCGGGTCAGGTAAGTCTTATCATACAAATTAGTTAGTGAAAAATTGCTTACCATTCACCATTTTTTAAGAATAAAGTTAGTTGAATATGTTGCCCATTAGGAGTCATCCATAATTTTCCTCATGATCACAAGTCTACAAAGCATAGACTTGGGATCTTATAATCATCAGACTCCGTTTAAGATGTTGTATGGTTCAATTTTGTCATTTATATTCGTTTTATTTATCATCTAATGTTTAGAAAGCGGCAGATATGCTTCTACAGAAACGCGGCCAGCCCTGCTATGAACACCGACGTGGCGCGAAATTTGATTCGCCCGTTGACGGATCATTATATCTCATATTTAAAAGTGTACGCCCGGTCTTACCCCCCCCCCCCCCTACGGTTTGTAAGCTCGCGATAATGATGAAAATTATGGATGACCCATTAATTCACACAAAACTTCTCGAGTCAGTGCAGATGCATTACCCACACTAATACGTGCAATGACTAACTCAATTTCCCAGGCAAGAGGCAGTGCGTGGGAGAGCCCTTGGCCCGCCTGGAGCTCTTCCTCTTCTTCGCCTGCGTCATGCAGCGCTTCCACTTCTACGAGGTGGTCGAGGAACCCGTCACCAATTACAACCCACTCTTCACGCCGCCACCAAAGTATACGGTGAAGGCAAAGGCCAGATTCTGATATATGACGATGCAGACAACGTTCTGCCAATTCAATGGCAATGGAAGTCGGTTCTGCCGTTCTTCATGATAACCTTGAGGAACGCAAGAATGATTACTTTTAGAATATTACAAATGTAGGTCATCGAATAAAGCAGGTTATTGAGTTAGTATTTTACTGCATTTTTATGATTGTTGATTTTAAATAAACCTGTACTAATATCTTAATTGGGCCAGTTTTTTCTTCTTGTTGTTGTTATTATCATTATTATTATTATTATCATTATTATTATTATTATTATTATTATTATTATTATCATTATTATTATGATTATCATTACCATTATAATTAACATTATTAATTCTACCATAAATATCCATTTCTGTATTTTTTAACAACGAGAAAGCATATTGGGCCACTACTGCAATAAGTTATAATGTTATTCTACTGACAGTTTTGAAATGTAATAATTCACATGACATTACATGCCTTCATGTGCTTTTGACGTGTTACTTATATACATGTATACCAATATTTTCATAATACACAAGCCCAGTATACGGCTTCATGCATTAGACTAAAATAAAAATAAGTATAATATTCGCCCTTTATTATCTAGCATAAATTACAGAGTGTGGATTAGCTCAAAGCAAATCACACGATTTATATACTAAAGCTTCCTGACCTCAGAACGGTGACTGCTGCGGCATCTTTCCCAGTCAGACATACAGTTCAATTAATATCATCTCCATTCCAGGTGTTATTAATACGTCCATGCCACGGTGAGCGTGATATCTGTTCTACTCAGAATTTATGGATGCCGAT
>NC_091580.1:11072835-11085335 GCF_042767895.1 Penaeus vannamei | reverse complement strand
AGTAAAACCAGACAATGTGACGTAGTTATTGCCAGGATACGTTTAGGTTATAGAATGTACTGGCAACTGGAAGGTGCAAGAAGTGTAGATGAATCTAAATGAAGACTGTAACGAGGAAAATAAACAAACGCTTGAGCATTATATCTCGGAGTGTCATGGGATACAGCCTTTCAGACCACCTAACATGACGTATAAAGAACTATGTTATTATATTATGGCATCTGATACATTGGAAGATATACTCATGCTATATCCTAATTTTGCTATGTAAAACTATCATAATCATAGAACACACCACAGAACACTGTTATGTAAACACAAAGGCAAAGGTAGATCAACTTAGGTAATATACGTTTGCATGCTGTATGACATATTCCCATTTTACCATGTATAATTACTGTAATCACAGAATAGGCCTACAACATATAACAGCACTTGCCCAATCTTTTGTCAAACTACTATTAGAAGATAACAACCAAGATCTAATTGACAACCCACCTCCCAGATAATATACTCCTAATAGTCATGCCTCCCACTGTGGCGATCTCTCTATTATTTAATCTTATTTATCATACGTTAGATCCTCCACCACAAGTATAATCCAACCCCACTTACGTGTAGCACACGCTGAACCCGTTCCAGTATCAACCTAGGGAAACTCCCTCTTCTTCTCCCTCTCCCTGTTTCTCTCTTCCTCCTCCCTCCCCTCTCTCTCTCCTCCTCCTTCCCTCTCTCTCCTCCCCTCTCTCTCTTCCTCTCCTGTCTCCCTCTTTTCCTCATCTCCCTTCTTTCCTCCTTTCCCCTCTCTGTCCATCTCCCCCCTCGTTTTCTTTCTCACTCTCTCTCTCTCTCTCTCTCTCTCTCTCTCTCTCTCTCTCTCTCTCTCTCTCTCTCTCTCTCTCTCTCTCTCTCTCTCTCTCTCTTTCACGAGAAAGAAACTTCTCCCACAAGATTTTTTTTGGGGGGGTAGGTTGGGAACGTTACCGAAACACGAAATAACTTAGTAAAATCATGAAATAGGATAAACAAACAGCAATATAAAATGTGAGAATGATAAAAGAATGGATCAAAATAGATGTATTTGTATTTGTACCGAAACACGAAATAATTGAGCAGAACAAGGAAATTGAATAAACAAAAGAAAATATATAAAGTAAGAACGATTAAAGTGGATAAAGTTAGATATGTTAGATATAGTGAAATACACTCTTAGAAGCACAAAATCCTCTACTAAGGAATAAAACCGCAAAATATCAACTGGCATACCAAAATAACGCAAGAGGATAAGAACATCGTATTTTTGAAACTGACAGACCTAAAGTTACGTTAAGACTTCCTGCAATCGTGAAGATTGTAGAATAAGAAAATTGTGTTAAGAAGTGACCTGCGTTACACAATTTCTTTAAGGATACAGCCACAAATAAAGAGAAATTGCTAAAATAAGAATATAATACAAAAAATGGGAAACTCAAGCAACACCACAAATAATTGCGAGAGAGAGAGAGACGGCGATATTTATATAGAGATACACGTAGACATATAGGCAGACAGAAAGATAGATAGATGAATGGATAAAGGGAGAGAGTCATGATAGAATCTCCACATAAGACATAATGAATGATAAAATATTCACTCTCGTCTATACTATAGACCTATAATCATAATACCGTTAACTATTCTCTCTCTCTCTCTCCCTCTCTCTCCCTCCCTCTCTCCCTCTCCTCCCTCTCTCTCGGTCCCTCCCTCCCTTACTCCCATCCCATCTCTCTCTTTTCCCCTCCCTCCCTCTCTCCCTCCATCTCTCTCTCCCCTCTTCCTCTCCCTCCCTCCTCTCTCTCCTCTTTCTACCTACTTCCATCCTCCCCCTTTTCGGTCCCTCATCTACCTTCTTTTTTACGAGAAAGAAACGTCTGTCGCAGAAGGGGGGGGGGGGTAACGTAACACGGAAAAGTTGAAATTAAAGAGAAAAAACAAATTTGAAAGAAAAAATCGAATGAAATAGCATGAAACGGCGATGTGTTTGCATGTATACATAGGCAGACAGATGGATAGATAGATGGATAGATAAATATATAAAAATAGAAATTCATGATTGAATCTACATATAGAACATAAAGAATGATAGGATAATCAGCCTCCTTTATGCCGACTGTTGACCTATAATCATAACTTAATACACTTAATTAATGATTAAACAAATCTAAAAGGGGGCCTACGCGTGACTCCACACTTGGCATGGAACGGTCTCGAACGTGGGCCTCGGGGAATCCGAAGCCACACCGTTAACCGTTCCTCCACCCGGACAATTGCTATTCATGTACGGTTTAGGTGGGTTTATAAACTATGCGTTTATAACTTGTTCTCTTCCTCTCATTCTCTCTTTCCCATCCTCTCTCTCTCTTCCTTTTCGTCTCCCTCCTTCCCTTCCTTTCTCTCTTCCTCTCCCTCCCTCTCTCTCTTCATCTCCCTTCTTCCTTCCCTCTGTCTTCCTCAACTCCTTTCTTTACTTCATGCTTCTCCCTCCCTCCCTTCCTCCCACGTCCTCTCTCTCTCTCTTTCTTCCTCGTTTCCCTTCTTCCCACTCTCCCTCCCTTACCCCCCCCCCCTCTCTCTCTCCCTGCCTCCCTCTTTCTTTCTATCCCTCATTCTCTTCCTCTCTCTCTCTCCCTCTCCCTCTTTCTTCCTCGTCTCCATTCTTCCATTTCTCTCTCTCTCTCTTCCTCCCTCTCTCTTTTTCTTTCCCTCACTCTCTTCCTCTCCCTCTCTCCCTTCTTCCCCTTTCTCCCCCTTCCTTCCTCCCACCCTTTCCCTTTCTCTTTCTCTCCCTCACCCTCCTCCTCTCTTCCTCATCTCCCTTCTTCTCTACCTCTCACCCTCACCCTCCCTCTTCCTTGTTTTCCTCTTTCCTCTCATTTCCGCTTCTATTTTTTTTTTTTTTTTTTTTTACGAGCACAATCCAACCCCACTTAAGGGTAGCACACGCTGAACCCGTTCCAATGTCAACCTGGGGAAACTTGAAAAAAACAATCTATCTTCTTCCCTCCCTCCCTCCACCTTCTTCTTCCTCTCCCTCCCACACCTCTCTCTCTTCCTTTCCCTCTCCCTCTGCCTCTTTTCCTCGTCTCCCTTCTTCACTCCCTCCTCTCTGTCCATCTTCCGCCTTGTTTTCTTTTGTTTTTGTTTTGTTTGTTTTTAAAATCGTTTTCTCTTTTTTCACCGGAAAGAAACAAAACTGTGTGTGTGTGTGTGGGGGGGGGGAACGTCACCGAAACACGAAATAAACGAATTAAATCATGAAACAGCCATACAAAATGTGAAAAGGACAAAATAATGGATAGAATTAGACGTGTTTGTTTACGATATATATATATATATATATATATATATATATATATATATATATATATATATATATATATATATATATATATATATATAAATATATATATATATGTATATATATATATATATATATATATATATATATATATATATATATATATGTATATATATATATATATATATGTATATATATATATATATATATATATATATATATATATATATATATATATATATATATATATATATATATCAACTGGTATATCAAAATAACGCAAGAGGATAAGACCATCGTATTCTTTTTAACTGACAGACCTAAAGTTACGTTAAGACTTCCTACAGTCGTCAAGATTTACCATAAAGTAAATTGTGTTAAGAACTGACCTGCGTCACACAATTTCTTTAAGGATACAGCCACAAATAAAGAGAAATTGCTAAAATAAGAATATAATACAAAAAATGGGAAACTCAAGCGACACCACAAATAACTGCAAGAAGGGAAAAACAGATATATATATATATATATATATATATATATATATATATATATATATATATATATATAGAGAGAGAGAGAGAGAGAGAGAGAGAGAGAGAGAGAGAGAGAGAGAGAGAGAGAGAGAGAGAGAGTGAGACGGCGATATATATATATAGATACACGTAGACATATAGGCAGGCAGAAAGATAGATAGATGAATGGATAAAGGGAGAGAGTCAAGATAGAATCTACACATAAAACATAATGAAGGATAGAATGTTCAGCCTCGTCTATACTATAGACCTATTATTATAATACCGTTAACCATTCCTCCCTCTCTCTCTCTTCCTCTCCTCTCCCTCTCTTTCTCCTCTGTCTCCTCTCTCGCCTCTGTCTCCTCTCTCGCTTCACCTCCCTCTCTCTCGGTCCCTCCCCCCCTTACTCCCCCCTCTCTCTTTCCTCCTCCCTCTCTCTCTCTCTCTCTCTCCTCTTCCTCTCCGACCCTCCCTCTCTCTCTTTCTACCTACTTCCCTCCTCTCCCTTCTCAGTCCCTTCCACCTTCTCTTTTTACGAGAAAGAAACGTCTGTCGCAGAAAGGGGGGGCGTTACCGAAAAACGGAAAAATATAAAAGAATAAGGAAATATAATAAACAAACGAGTATACAAAAAGTGAGAATGATGAAAAATGGATAGAATTAGATGTGTTTGTTTACGTTACATTTGTGAGTAATTACAGAAGAAAAACAAAGAACAAAAATAGAGACAAAGAAATTTGAAAGAAAAATCCGTATGAAAGACCGAGAAACTCAAGCAAAATCCTAAACAAAGAAGTGCGAAAAGGGAAAGAGAGAGAGTGAGAGATAGATAGATAGAAAGAGGCAGAGATGATGTGTTCATATATAGATACACATGTAGACATATATACAGACAGATAGATAAGTAGATAAAGAGAGAAAGTCATGATAGGATCTACATATAGAACATAAAGAATAATAAAATACTCAGCCTCATTTATACCGACTGTAGACCTATAATCATAACTGTTATATAAATTCACCACAGCTGTTGTTATTGTTAATAATGGAAAGTAATACACTTAATGGTTAAAGAAATCTAAAAGGGTGCTTACGCGTGACTCCACACTTGGCATGGAACGGTCTCGAACGTGGGAATCCCAAGCCACACCGTTAACCGTTCCTCCACTCGGACGATCTCTATTCATGTACGGTTTATGTGGGTTTATTAACTATGCGTTTGTTTTATCTCTCTTCCACTCATTCTTTCTCTCTCTCTCTCTCTCTCTCTGCTTTCCTCCCTCTTTCTCTTTTCCTCTCCCTCCTTTCCTGTCTTTCTCTCTTTCTCCCCCTCTCTCTCTCTCACTTCATCTCCCTTCTTCCCTCCCTCTCTCTCTTACTTCCGCAACTTCCTTTTCCTTCCCTGCCTCTCCCTCCTTCCCACCTTATCTCTTTCCCTCTCCCTCTCTTTCTGCCTTGTCTCCCTTCTTCGCTCCCTTCCTCCCACCCTCTCTCTCCCTGCCTCCTTCTTTCTTTTCCTCTCCCTCTCCCTGCCTCCTTTTTTTCTTTTCCTCTCCCTCTCTCTTCCTTTCTGCTCTTCCTTCTCTCCCAACCTCTCCCTCCCTTCATCTCTCTTTCCCTTCCTCCCACCCTTTCTCTCTATCTTCCTCTCCTTCTCCCTCCGCTCTCTTCCTCATCTCCCTTCTCTCTGTCTCTTCCTCTCCTCTCTCTCCCTCCCTCCTCTCTCTCTTCCTTGTTTTCCTTCTTGCCTCCACCCCTATCTTCCCTCTTCGATTATGAAATACAATGAGTATAATGAAATACAATAAATAAAGGAATACATGAAAGTCAGAAAGAATAGAATAAGGTTAATGTTCTTTCATGATATATTCGTATCTAAAAAAGAAGAAAAAAACTATAAAAACAGCAATATAAAAGAAAAATCTGAAGAAAAAAAACGTTAAGAAACTGCAAATGATAAACAAATGAAACGAGTAAGTAAACCAAGCAAAATTTAAACAAACAATGTGAGGAGAGAGAGAGAGAGAGAGAGAGAGAGAGAGAGAGAAAGAGAGAGAGAGAGAGAGAGAGAGAGAGACGGCGATATGTACAGTTAACGACAGAGATATATAACCACAGAGAGAGATATATAGACATATAAAGAGAGAGAATCATGATAGGATCTACATAAAATAAACATAATGAATGATAGGATGTTCAACCTCGTCTTTGCTGACTGTAGACCTCTCACCATAAAAGATATAAATTATATTAATTTCTTGTTAAGAAACTCAAGCAAACTCTAAACAAATAAGTGTGAGAAGGGAAAAAGAGAGAGAACGAACCGCTCGCAAATAGATACACATGTATCCCCCTCCCACCATCCCCCTCTCTCTCCATGTGAGAGATAGCTGAACATGGAGATATCTGAAAGAGAATGCACCTACATTAACGAAATCATCTCAGAACCACTTCTTCATCATTTCCTTTCCTGGCCAGTCCTGCAAAACTCACGTCCTGATAACTATTTCCTTCCTCAAATTGCAGACCTACAACATGCAACCGCACTTGCCCAATCATTTGACAAGCTACTTTTCGAGGATAACCAATATCTATTTGACAACCCAGATAATGTACTCCTAATAGATATGCTGTCCATAATGACGATTTCTGTATTTAATATTTTATCTTATTATTCATAGATTAGACCCTCGACCACGAGTGCAATCCAACCCCACTTACGGGCAGAACACGCCAAACCCGTTCTAGTATCAACATGGGGAAACTTGGAAAAAGAAAATTTCTCTCTTCCTCTCCCTCCCTCCTTCTCTCCGTCTTCCTCCCCCTCTACCTTTTTCCCTCTCTCTCTCTCTCTCTCTTCCTCCTTTTTTAATTTATCTCTTTTTTTCACGAAGGTTGGGAGCGTCACCGAAACGCGAAATAACTGAATAAAATCATGAAATAGAATAAACAGCTATATAAAATGTGAGAATGATAAAAGAATGTACAAAAGTTGATGTGTTTGTTTACGGTATATTTGTATTTGTATTTGTACGTAAACACGAAATAATTTAATAGAACAAGGAAATTGAATAAACAAAAGAAAATATAAAAAGTAAGAATTATTAAAATGCATAAAGTTAGATGTGTTTTGTACCATATATTTGTCAACGGTCATATGTTTAAAGAGATTATGGAATACACTCTTTGAAGCACAAAATCCTTTAGTAAGGAATAAAACCGCAAAATATCAACTGGCATACCAAAATAACGCAAGAGGATAAGAATATCGTACTTTTGAAACTGACATTTCTAAAGTTACGTTAAGACTTCCTACAATCGTGAAGATTCTAGCATAAGAAAATTGTGTTAAAAACTGATTTGCGTTCCACAATTTAAAGATACAGCCCTAAAGTGCTAAAATAAGAATATAAAACAAAAAATGGGAAACTCGAGCGAAACCTTCACAAACAATTACGAGAAGGGAAACAGAGAGAGAGAGAGAGAGAGAGATAGAGATAGAGATAGATAGATAGATAGAGAGAGAGAGAGAGAGAGAGAGAGAGAGAGAGAGAGAGAGAGAGAGAGAGAGAGAGAGAGAGAGAGAGAGAGAGAGAAAGAGAGGCCAATTTGTTCACATATAAATACACGTGTAGACATAGACAGACAGATAGATAGATGAATAGATGAATACATAGATGGATAAAGAGAGAGTCATGATAGGATACATATAGAACATAATGAATGACAGAATACTCAGCCTCATTTATACCGACTGTAGACCTATAATCATAACTGTTATATAAATTCACCACAGCTGTTGTTATTGTTAATAATGGAAAGTAATACACATAATGGTTAAAGAAATCTGAAAGGGGGCCAACGTGTGACTCCACACTTGGCATGGAACGGTCTCGAACGTGGGCCTCGGGGAATCCGAAACCACACCGTTAACCGTTCCTCCAACCGGACGATCTCTATTAATGGACGGTTTAGGTGGGTTTATAAGCTATACATTTATAACATTATTTCTTCCTTTCAGTCTTTTTTCTCTCTCTTTCGCTTCCTCTTCCCCTCCCTCCTGCTCTCTTTCATTTCTTTCCTCCCTCTCTCTCTAGTCTCCCTCCTTCCCTCCCCTTTTCTCTCTTTTCCTCTCCCTCCCTCCCTCCATCTCTCTTCCTCAACTTCCTTCCTGCCTCTCCCTCCCTCCCTCTCTCCCTTCCTCCTATCCTCTCTCTCTCGATTCCTCTCCCTCCCTCCCTCTCTCTTTCTTCCTCGTCTCCCTTCCCCCCCCCCCCTATCTCTCTCTCTCTCTCCCTTCCTCCTTCTCTCCTTTTCTCTCCCTCTCTCTTCCTCCCCTTCTCTCTTTCTTCCTCGTCCGAAGCCAAACCGTTAAACGTTCCTCCACCCGGACGATCTCTATTCATGTACGGTTTAGGTGGGTTTATGTTATAAACTGTGTGTTTATAACATTATCTCTTCCTCTCATTCTTTCTCTCTCTCTCTTCCTCTCCCTCCTGCTCTCTCTCCTTCCTTTCCTCCCTCCCCCTCTCTTCCTCTCCCGTTCTCTCTCTTTTCCTCTCTCCCTCCCTTCTTCTGTCTCCCTATCTCTGTTCCTCTCCGTCCCTCTCACTTCATCTCCCTTCTTCTCTCCCCCTGTCTCTCTTACTTCCTCAGCTCCCCTTTTCCCTCCCTGCCTCTCCCTCTCTATCTCTCTCTCCCTCCCTCCCTCCCACCCTCTCTCTCTCTCTATTCCTCTCCCTCTCCCTTCCTCCCTCTCTCTCTTTTTCTCTCCCTCTCCCTTCCTCCCTCTCTCTCTTTTTCTCTCCCTCACTCCATCTCTGTCTTCCACGTCTCCCTTCTTCCCTGCCTCTCTACCTTCCTTCCTCCCACCCGCTCTATCTCTTCCTCTCCCACTTTCTTTTCGTCTCCCTCTCTCTTTCTTTCGCCTCTTTGTTCTTCCCTCCCAGCCTTTCCCTCCCTCCCTCCCTTCCTCCCACTCCTTCTCTCTCTCTTCCTCTCCCTCTCCCTCCTTTTCCCTCTTACTCATCTTCTTCTCTCTCTCCCTTCCTCTCCTCTCCATCCCTCCCTCCTCTCTCCCTTCCTTGTTTTCCTTCTTGCCTCCTCTATCTTTCCCTCTTCTGTAATGAAATATAATGGAGTATAATGAAATACAATAAATAAAGGTATATATGAAAGTCAGAGAGAATAAAATAAGGTTAAATTTGTTTAACGATATATTAGTATCTATAAAAAGAGGAAAAACAGCTTGACAAAAGAGAGATAGAAGCAGAGAGCAATATAAAAGAAAATATGAAAGAAAAAAAGTAAGAAACTGCGAATGATAAACAAATGAAACAACGAGCGAGAGAACGATGGAGCGAAAGAGAGCAAGAGAGAGAAAGAGAGAGAGAGAGAGAGAGAGAGAGAGAGAGAGAGAGAGAGAGAGAGAGAGAGAGAGAGAGAGAGAGAGAGAGAGAGAGAGAGAGAGAGAGAGGGCGATATGTTTATATAACGACAGAAATATTTATCCACAGATATATATATGTATATAGATAGATAAAGAGAGAGAATCATGATAGGATCTACATAAAATAAACATAATGAATGGTAGGATGTTCAACCTCGTCTTTGCCGACTGTAGACCTATAACCATAAAACAAATACAAATTATAGTAATTTGTTGATAAGAAACTCTAGCAAAATCTGAACAAACAAGTGCGAGATGAGAGAGAGAGAGAGAGAGAGAGAGAGAGAGAGAGAGAGAGAGAGAGAGAGAGAGAGAGAGAGAGAGAGAGAGAGAGAGAGAGATACACATATATCCCCCCTCCCTCCCTCTCCCTGTGGGAGATAGCTGAACATGGCGATATCTGAAAGAGAATGCACCTTCGGTAACGAAATCACCTCAGACCCACTTGTTCACCATCTCCTTTCCTGCCTAACCCTGCAAAATTCACGGCCTAATAACTTCCTCAAATTGCAGACCTACAACACGCAATCGCACCTGCCATATCATCAAACTACTCTTAGATGATATCAACCAAGATCTATTTTACAACGCACCTCCCAGATAATATACTCCTAATAGCCATGCCTCCCACAGTGACGATTTCTGCATATATATATATGTGTGTGTGAGTGCCAGGTAAGTAATCGTTTAGTAAGATGAGAGCACCAAGCAGAGTAATTGAACACCAGGTAGGTTGCCAACATTAGTGTCAAAGAAAGTTAGTGCCAGGTAAATAAGAACACTAGCATCGGGTAGAGTACTCGATAAAGAAAGTAAGCGTCTGGTAAGTCGAATAAATTAGTGTCAATGAGTACTGTGCTTCAGCACTTGGTTCTTTCTAGGGAAATCAAAATACAGTAAATGAGGGCCTGTTATGTCAAACATGTTCAAGGTGAGACATGTTGTTAATCATAGTAAATAATGTGAGTGCTATGTAAGTAGATGAGTGTCAGGTAAGTAAGGCAAATCAGTGCCAGGTAAGTAAGATATACAATGTGAGTGCCAGGTAAGTAATGTATGTAATGTGTCAAGTAAGGTTAGTGCCAGATATGTAAGAAACATTTTCATCGGGTTAAGTACTCGATAAAGAAAGTATACGCTTAGTAAGACGAATAAATAAGTGCCATTGAGTACTGTGCTTCACCATTTGGTTCTTTCTAGGGAAATCAAATTACAGTAAATGAGTGCCTGTTAGGTATGTCAAACAAGTTGAATAAAAATCAAGAGCAGCCTATACTCGCCTACAAAGGGTTGTAGAAGCTTGGTTTGTGACAGAACAAAAATGCATTCTTTAATTAATCTACGAACTTTTCTTGTTATAATGACATTGACTTACCTTGAACGTTCCCTTTTACGGACAGCAAGATCCACCATCACCATTTTTGTTTGTTTACACGCTGGACATTGTGGGTAGAAATGGCGCTGGGAGGTTCCAAACGCGGTCCCGGTGTCCTGCTGGTTCTGGACAAGATGTCTGGACGAGGAGGATGAGGAGTTCCAAAAGCAGCATCAGGCCTGCCATTAATTTTACTTACATATATATATATATATATACATGTACATATATATATATATATATATATATATATATATATATATATATATATATATATATATATATATATACTTTTTTATTACACCATATATTTTAACTACTTTTACTCAGATTTGAACTCTAACCTTGTCTGAACTCTGACTTTGATTCTACACGTGTACCTATCATTCACTTCATTCTCTTCTCGTTCTCTCGCTCATTCTCTCCTCGTTTTTCGCTCATTCTCTCCTTGTCCTCTCACTCATTCGCTCATCGTACACTCACTCTTTCTCTGCTCATTCACTCTCTTTCTCTTCTCATTCACTCACTCTTTCTCTCCTCATTCACTCACTCTTTCTCTCCTCATTCACTCACTCTCTCTCTCCTCATTCACTCACTCTTCCCTCATTCACTCACTCTTTCTCTCCTCATTCACTCACTCTTTCCTTATTTACTCACTCTTTCTCTCCTTGTTTACTCACGCATTTCTCTGCGCATTCACTTACACGCTCCCTTGCAATACTCCTGACACTACTTATATCTACATACCCTCTACTTCCTCTATAGTTATTGTTACTATTGCTAACCTTACTTGACCTCCCCAACCTGGCCTCGAACCTGGGTAATCGTAGTCTCTCATTACAACGCAACTTGATCGCATCTTTAATAAGGAATATACATGGGTTTGTCAAAAGAACAATAAACACAGACGATATATATATATATATATATATATATATATATATATATATATATATATATATATATATATATATACATATATATACATACATATATATATATATATATATATATATATATATATATACATACATATATATGTTTATATAAGCACATATATATGTGTTTATGTATATGCGCGCGCGCGCACACGCGTGCACACAAACACACACGCACACACACACACACATATATGTATATACAAATACATACATATATGTAATTAAAAATCATATAAATATATATATATATATATATATATATATATATATATATATATATACATTATATATAAATATATATATATATATATATATATATATATATATATATATATATATATATTAATTCACTTACATATATACATATACGCAACGAAACGGGAGTGGTCTTAGTGCAGGTGCATCAAAGGGGTCTTGGCTTGTAGGTCTATTATGACAGGTAAATGTGAGATTCCCAAGAGACCCTCTTCTCCCCGGGTGTCGAGGAAGGAGAGGTGACGAGCCATACGCAGCGTCTTCCTCTGTCGTCTCTCTCTGGCAAGACTCTCCTTTTATGCGGCGTCTTCCACGAAGGCAGGAGCTATTGTCAGCAGAAGTGCCAGAAGTGAAAGCAGTGCAGACACCTACGTCCACTCAAGAAGGAACTTGCTACAGGAAGGGATAAATGTGTGAAGTCTACCATCCGGCCTTGGAGGTTGTTTACACACACACACACACACACATGTATATATATACATGTGTGTGCGTTTCTAAGTACGTTCCAGCTGTTGTGAAGATGGAGGAGCCTTCCGATGAATGGACTCAATTTCTGGAATCGAGCCATTGCTGGTTAATACATTCACGAACCAATTATCGCAATTGTCGAATGTTGTCGGAAAAA
>NC_091580.1:11059139-11062335 GCF_042767895.1 Penaeus vannamei | reverse complement strand
AAAAGCCTTCATTTCAAATACATTAGTGAAGATCAAGCAAGTTTATTTACCCCCAGAGAGAAACAAGGATGGGCGGAGCGTCACACCTAGATCTTTGTTTAAAGTCAATATCACTTTAGTATCACATTAACAATAGATCTGCATATACTCTACCAAACGAACGAGGTAATAAAGTGTAAGTCGATAATACATCTTTGGCTAAGTGCCGGCCGTGTTTGAGTTCGATCCATTTAAAATGTCCAAAATTGTGAATATGTTTTACATACTATGAAGCACGGTGTCTTTCTTCCTCCCTCCAAGCACGATGTAAATGGACTATGGCACTGCACTTCACATTGTTAAAAAGTATGGAGCCTGTAAACATAGTTAAGTGAAACAACCTCAAAATTGATGCGTTTTTTTTTTCTTAATTACCCCCTTTTTACACAACGCAAGTGAAGTA
Source organism: Penaeus vannamei (assembly GCF_042767895.1). NCBI lineage: Eukaryota > Metazoa > Arthropoda > Malacostraca > Decapoda > Penaeidae > Penaeus > Penaeus vannamei. The sequence goes on along the minus strand of NC_091580.1, from coordinate 11,061,893 downwards.
AACTCTTGTCATTAACTTGGCTTTCAATTTAATCATCTCATTAATGTCTGAAAATGCATCTTATGTATTTACGACGAAAAGCAATGCTAATCTTGCTTATTGTTGCATTTCGTATGCAAGTGATGGTAAAGGAAATGATTATGACGTTGATAATGATAAGACAGTAGAAATAAAAATGATAATGGTTATAACAGTAATAACGATGATGATGATAATTATAGCAATAATGATAATAAGAACCATTACCACCAATATCACCATCAACATCATCATCATCATTATCAACATCATCATCACCATCACTATCATCATCATTATCATCATCATCTATATCATCAACATATCACCATCATCATCATCACCATCCTCACCATCATCATCTATATCACCATCATCATCATATCATCATAATCATTAATATATCACCATCATCCTCATCCTCACCATCAACATCATCATCACTACCATCCTCCTCCTCATCATCATCATCACCATCATCATCACAACAAGAGAAATAGATCAAACAACTAGATAGACGAATAAATAGCTACCCGAAAGACCTACATTAAAAAAAAAAAAAAAAACGAGAAAGACATGAACATCATCATCGTTATCACCATCATCATCATCATTATCATTATCATCAACATCCTCATCATCCTCATCACGATCATCATCATCATCATCACCATCATCATCATCATCACGATCATCATAATCATCATCATCACGATCATCATCATCATCATTGTCATTAACATCACCATCAGCATCATCATTATTATTATCATCAATATCATCATCAACATCTTCATCACGATCATCATCATCATCATCCTTATTATCATCAATATCATCATCATCATCATCACATATTATCAGCACCATCATCATCATCATCATCTCCACTATCTTCATCATTCTGACTCCGCGGGGTCAAGAGAGAGCGAGGTCACGTGGGGTCAAACTGCTCGCGAGTGCCCCTGAGTGCCATTAAGTGCCAGTGGTCTTGTTTCTCGTCCCTTTTTCCCCTCGTTCCAACTGCCACCGTGGCGAGAGTTGCGAAGTTCTCTCCATCATCATTTTTTATCTTTATTACCCTTTCGGTTCGTGTTTCTTACTCTTTCTCTTTCTTTCTCTCTCGCTATCAGTCTCTCCCTCTCTCTCTCTTTCTCTTTATCCCTCTCTCTCTTTCTCTCTTTCTCTTTCTCTCCCTCTCTCCATCTCTCTCTCTCTCTCTCTCTCTCTCTCTCTTTCTCTTTCTCTCTCCCTCTTTCTCTCTCTCTCTCATTCTCCCTCCCCCCTCATTCTCCCCTCCTCTCTCTCTCATTCTCCCCTCCTCTCTCTCTCTCTCTCTCTCTCTCTCTCTCTCTCTCTCTCTCTCTCTCTCTCTCTCTCTCTCTCTCTCTCTCTCTCTCTCTCTCTCTCTCTCTCTCTCTCTCTCTCTCTCTCTCTCTCTTTCTTTCTCTCTCTCTCTCTCTCTTTCTCTCTCTCTCGTAACAACTTTCTCTGAAGTCGCCTTGTAATGATACTGCTGTTGTTATTGTTATTATCCTCATATTATTAATCCTACGATTTTCGTGGAGCACTGTTTATTTCATCATAACAATCATTTCCATCACAGTATCAATGTTGTTATCCTTACAATCATTATTGATATATTTCTTAGTTTTTACATTACTGTCATTGCTATTCCTACTATCACATTATCACTATTATCATTTTTCTTACAGTCATGATTAATACATTTCTTATCCATATCATTGCTATCGTTTTCAGCACATGATTATAATTGCTGTTCTTATATTCATTACTGATTTTTTCCTTACTACTATCATCACTATTCCTATTATCAAATTATCATTATTTGTATTCTTAGTCACTATTGATATATTTCTTATCCTCATCATTGCAATTATTAATTTTCTTCATATCGCATTATCAAAATTGTTATTCTTACTATCGTTACTGATGAATTTCTCTTGCCTTTCATTACGACCATTCCTATTCTCATTATCATATTATCTTTACTGTTATTCTTCAATCTATATTCTTATCAATACTATTCTTATTATATCGTCCATATTGTTATTCTTGCGATCATCACTATTTTTTTCCTTATCATTACTATCCTTATCACTTATCCTGACCTCAAGGTTGACCTCGAACCAAGGAAAAGAATGGGAAAAGTTTCCACGGAACTCAGCGTGGCCTCGCAATCAGCTGTTTGAGGTTTGGATTTCCTTTCTTTCCTTCTCTCGCTCGCCCTTCCTCTCTTTCTCTCGATATATAAAGAGATAGATAGATAGATAGATAGATAGATAGATAGATAGATAGATAGAGAGAGAGAGAGAGAGAGAGAGATAGATAGATAGATAGATAGATAGAGAGAGAGAGAGAGAGAGAGAGAGAGAGAGAGAGAGAGAGAGAGAGAGAGAGAGAGATAGATAGATAGATAGATAGATAGATAGATAGATAGATAGAGAGAGAGAGAGAGAGAGAGAGAAGGGGGAGAAAGAGAGAGAGAGGGGGGGGGCAGAGAGAGAGATAAAGAGAGGGGGTCAGCAAAGAGAGAGAGGTGGGGTAGAGAGAGACAGAGAGAGAGAGAGAGAGGGGGGGGGGTAAGAATGAGAAAGAGAGAGAGAGAGTTTAAGGGGGCAGAGAAAAACAGAGAGAGCGAGGGGAAGGAGAGAGGAAAGTAGATAGATAGAGAGAGAGAGGGGGGGGGGGGGGGGAGTGAGTCAGAGAGAGAGT
>NC_091580.1:11023583-11028639 GCF_042767895.1 Penaeus vannamei | reverse complement strand
TGTAGTAGTTTAAACAAATTGACAAGTACATGTATGAGAGACATTTAAGATGATGAAGACTGTGACTTTGAGGGAAATTGATAAGAATACGGATATATTGCAATACAGAAAACTTCAACGAGATAATGCACATGCAACGAGGTAAAACACGTATATCTATATTCCCTCTTTCGACATACGCCTCATAAATCCACCTCATTGTAAGTGGCACAGGCCCTGGCACTTGGCACATTCTCCGAAAGAAATATTATTATAATCCGAACAACTCTGGCACTTGCCTAGCCCTTACTGGCACCTTGCTACCCATGCAGGCAAAAGTTCTCATGTGTTCGGGGTATTTATATTCCTTGGAGGATGAGCCCGCGCCTGAGCCTTCGAAGTCACGGGTCGTATCTTGGAGTTTGTTGTCCGGTTTTCCTCCAGTTTGGTCTCATTTCGGTCTGGTGTATCGAGGGCGGGAGGGTAGGGGATCGGTGGGTGGGGGATGGGGTGAGGGGCGTAGTGGTCTGATCTCGAAGATACCGTCGGGGAGGGGCTAAAAGAGGAGATGGGGGGAGGGCTAAAGAGGAGGAGTGGGGGGGGGGTAAAGAGGAGGAGTAGGGGAGGGGTAAATAGGAGGAGGGAGGGGGACTAGAGACGAAGGAGGGGGGGGGATACATAAGTATTCATTTGCTGACAAAACTTGAGATTGTTATACTGACAGTAATATCGAGAGTGATAATTAGTATCGCTTTCTACATTATTGATAACATTCTTAATATCATCATCATTACCTGATTATTTTCATCATAAGGATCATTCATTATCACACTTTGAATAGTAATTTTCCATCATTCACAGTTACTGAACATCAGAATCACCAATTTCAGTGGTATTTTATCATCACTATATTTCTGATGTTTGTGTCTTTATGATTGTCATGCGTATCATTTTAATCACTATCATTATCTTTATCGCTAACGCTATTATCAATTACCGTTATCGATAACGTTAATACTAATTGTAATTATCGCTAACGCTAGTATTATCGTCGTCTTTATTGTTTACGTTATCAATCTTACGGTTATTGTTGATGTTTGTATGGTAAATATGATAAAAACAACAACAGCAATGATACCGATACTGATGATAATAATTATGGTGATGATGATGACGTTGATGATGATTGTAGTGGACATGTTAATGATAATGATTACAATTATAATGATAATGATGAAGATAATGATGATAATGAAATAATGATTATGACAATGGAATAATGATGATGATAACGATAATAACAATAAAAATAATAATTATTATTATCATGATATTGACGATGACAATAATAATGATAACGATGATAATGATAATGATAATACTAAGAATGGTAATAATCATGAAAATAGTAATAATAATGATGATATTCATGATGACAATAATAATGGTAACGATAATAATGATAATGATAATAGTAAGGATGATAATAATCATGAAAATGGTAATAACAATGATGATAATGATAATAATGATAATGATGATAATAATGATGATGATGATAATAATAATGATAATAATAATAATAATAATAATAATAATGATAATAATAATGATAGAAATAATAATAACAATAATAATGACAATAATAATAGTGATAATAGTGATGATAATAGTAATAATGATAACAACAATAATGATATGAATAATAATAGCAATAATATTAACAACAACAATGATAAAAATTATAATACTATTATTATAGTAATAATAATAATATTGACAATGTCAATGTTAATGCTAATGATCGTGATAATAACAATAACAGTATTGCTGGTAATGATAATCAAGACAATGATAATAAAGACAATAAGAATGATAACAAGAATGATAATAATGATAACAATCTTTTTTGTTAGCAACATCACAATTTTGCCTATCGTCTTTATTTTCACCATTAACAATATAATCACTACCATTTTCCACATCAAGATCATGAGCACCACCACTACAATCGCTCTCTTTACCGCAACCACCGTTACTCCTTTATCAACACCAACAACAGAAGCTATCAAAATCTCTTATCTTAATCTACCTTCGTGAATTCTCTGCCGTTGCACATCCTCGAGCGATAAGACCGCCGCCAAGCACATCGTTAGCTTAGGATCACGTTCCTTGTAAGCTCGCGACAGATGTGTGGGAGGCGGCCTCCGATGTCTTCAACACGTCTTGAACACGTCTTTCCATTAACAGCTGTTTGCAGCTACCCCGGTTTGGATTAGAAAGGGGAAGGGTTAATAAGCGAGCCTTGTCGCCTGCTGTCGGTGGAAGGGTGTCTTCCTCTCTCTGTCTTTTAGTTTTTGTTTGTCTGTCTGTCCTATCTTTCTTTCTCTCTCTCTATCTATGTGTTTATTTATCTAATTACCTCCCCCATGCCTCTCTCTTTCTCTCTCTCTCTCTCTCTCTCTCTCTCTCTCTCTCTCTCTCTATCTCTCTCTCTCTCTCTCTCTCTCTCTCTCTCTCTCTCTCTCTCTCTCTCTCTCTCTCTGTCTCTGTCTCAGCCTCTCTTTCTCTTTCTCTCTCTCTGTCTGTCCCCCCCTTTCTGTCTCTGTCTCTCTCTCTCTCTCTCTCTCTCTCTCTCTCTCTCTCTCTCTCTCTCTCTCTCTCTCTCTCTCTCTCTCTCTCTCTCTCTCTCTCTCTCTCTCTCTCTCTATCTATCTATCTATCTATCTCTATCTCTATCTACCCCCCCTCTCTCTCCCTCTCTCTCTCCTTCCCTCCATCCCTCCCTCCTCCCTCACTTTAACACACATAATCTAGTCGATGAATAATATGAAATGTGAATTTCGCGCACTTTGATGGTAAAAGCATCAATATTGGTATAATGGACAAACATGGCACTGATTAGAATGGAATATCGTGCAACAAAACCATAGGTAACGAGAAACAACCATACCCCTATCCATAATAGGTAATCCGAATATTTTCATATCACTCAGTTAAAGTAAGCAGCTGGCTGTGATGCTGAAAAAGTAGGTAGATAAATAGTGATTAACTGACCAAATGCAGAGTTAGATAAAACAAACAAATACATGACGTGGAATCTGCGGTTGTATGGAACTCTGAATGGTTTTGCTTCATCTCTCCTGATTTTTATATGAAACATATCCTGTATATATATATTTGTGTGACAGATAACCATGAAATAGCTTTGATCAATATCTTCCGAATTGATCAACATTTTAGCATCAATTAAGTAAGTATTCGCTCCCTGTAAAATCAAGAAAAGAATCAACAAAGAAAAATGAGAATAGAACTCTCTTTTGTTTGTTATGTAAACGATTCTGTTGTCAACACATAGACTCGGGGTTGAGTTGAGGGCTGGCCTTTTCTTTCAGCTGCAACAGCATCGCAGGCAGTGCAGCTTTGGGTTGTGCCCGGTACGCCTGACTTAGCGAAATCCTTTGAGAAAGAGAAGACTATAGAACTTTCATTCTTTTTTCCTGCTTTCACTGGCTGTGAGTCTGTGTCAAGTCTGGAATGGAAGGAAAACAACATCCGGGGTGTTTGGAGAGAGATAAGTGCGAGTCTCTTCACAAAGTCCAGCAGCTTTGGCGATGATTTGCAACGTCTGATGGAGTGGTTCGTTATTTTGCTGCATGGTGAGTGAATGAAACAAAGGAGCATTCGTTCACTGCAAAAGGGAGAATGAATAGACACATTCCACAGGCAACAAACTACACTCTAATAACATCCAACATGCGTACCGTAGCGGACACGTTTGGTGGAAGCCGCATATAAAAGAACGAATATTTTCTAACGCAGCAAACAGGGGGAGGGGACGAAGGACCTGGATGGGGAGCCATTGTGGTCATTAAATCCAGGGGCATTAGACGCGGCCCCGAATTAGACCACTTTGGCGCGGTCGCAAAAAAAGATGGTTTCACGCACGTCGAAATTAAACAAATAGAACTGGGAAATTGTGATAGTCATATATAAAAAAAAAAAAAAAAAAAAAAGAGAAAAAAAAAAAAAAAAAAAATATATATATATATATATATATATATATATATATATATATATATATATATATATATATATATATATATATATATATATATATCAGAAATGATAATTAATGCACGCGGGTAGTGCTTTCTGAAGATGCGATTGAGAATTTGTGTTGTAATATACTCTACCAAATAATGTTTTATCCCAGGAAGTGTAATTTCCAATCTATTCTTATTTAGAAAGCCATCAAAATACAAGAAAAAAGAAGAGAAATAAATCATTTGCACCTGATGAAAGCCGTTCACTCAAATATTTACACTGCAATCTGCTTTGCCACTTGAGGACTTATCCTTCATTTATGGCTGTTCTTTTAAGTTCTTATACACTTTTATGACTTTAGTCCCGTGATTAATTTGCTAAAGTTAGATTGGTACTATAACAATCTGCGTAACTACCTAACTACACACACACTCTCTCTCGGCTCTTCCCCTCTCTGTCTCTACCACCCCCTTCTTCCTCTCCCAACCTCTCAAGACTTCTTCCTTTCCTTCCTCCCTCCCTCTTCTCCCACATTCTCTCTCCTTCCCTTATTCTCTCTCTCTCCTTCCCCTCTCCCTTCTTCTTCTTCCCCCTCCCTTCCTCCCAGTCCTTTCTCTTCTTCCTCTCCACTTTTCTCTCCTTCCTTTTTTTTCTTCCTCTCTACCTTCCTCATCCACTCTCTCCCACCCCCAATCCCCTTTTCACTATCTCCCTCCATCCTTACTCTCCCTGCCTCCCTCCCACGTTCTTCCTCACTCCTTTCCTCCGCTCTTTTGATGTCCCTCCTTCCCTCCTTCTCCCTTTCCCTCCCACTCTCCCTCCCTCTCTCTTTCTCTCTCACTCTCCCTCTCTCTCCCTTTCCCTCTCTCTTTTCTTCCGTCTCCCTTTCCCTCTTACGTTCTTTCCCTCTCACTGTTCCTCACTTTCCCTTTTCCTATCACTCTCCCTCTCTCTCTCTCTTTCCCTCTCACTCTCCCTCCCTTTCCCTCTTATTCTCCCTCCCTCTCCCTTTCCCTCTCACTCTTTCTCC
>NC_091580.1:10966083-10968583 GCF_042767895.1 Penaeus vannamei | reverse complement strand
TAATTTTCACTTATATCATTATCAGTATCATTATCATTATTGTTATTTTTATCATTTTCATCATTATCATTATTATAATTATTATTATTACTATCATCATCATAACCATTATCATTATCATTAATCTTATCATTATCACTGTTATTACACTGTTATCATTCTAATGAGCATTATTATATTTGTTATACTTATTTTCATCATTATCATTAGTATTATTATCTCTGCATCATAATCATCTCTCTTTCTTTCTGTTCATTTACAACGTCATTCTTTTTGTCTAAAGACACCCACCTGATCATTGTCTTTCGTAATGTCCAGATGGAGCCAAGCCAAAATTCTTTCATTTGTGTTAATTGGAGTCATTATCACCGTTATGCATTACCCGTATTAATAGCATTATGATTATCGGTATTATCAGTATTATTATTATTTCTATTACCCCTGTAATCATTATCATAATTATTTCTATATCCATTGTTATTACATTTATCATTTCTATGATAATGATTATTATTATTATGTTGTTGATGTTGATGTTTTAACATTATTCACATTATCTTCACTATTATCCTTATGATTATGATTATCAATATTCTGCATAGTATCATTATCATTGTCATTATTATCATTGCCATTGTTATGATTGTGATGGTGAAGGTTTTGATTATCATAATGTTTATTAGTATCACTGTAATTTTTCACTGCTTTTATAACAATAATTATCATTATCATCATTATGACGATATTGATAATTATTATTATGTAGAAATGATAGAGAATAATAGTGATAATAACAATCATCATTATCATCACAATCAGCATTATCAGCATTATCACAATTATTGTTACTAGTGGTAGTAATAGCATTAGTATCATCATGATTATTCTTATTGAAATCATTATTGTTAACATTATTAGTATTAGTATGTTAATTTTTTTATAATTACAAGAAAAGGCTAATAAATTATGGGTATCGAAAGGTTAACAACATATGAATGTTAATTAAAGACGCCAGAGAAGATTGGATTAACAGAGAATGTGGAAAAGGAAAAGGTCTTAAAAACTATAACAATAACAACAAAAACCTTTTGAAGTTGTGAAGAAGTAGGCCGATGAATTTGAAAGAAAAACACCCCATTACTGAAAAGGACAAAAAAGGAGCACTACTGAATGAACTTGAGGAAGGAAATGTCCAATTGATAGTTTGAATACTACAAAGATCTAAACAATTATGGAATGAAAACATACAATACCTAAACAAAACTGAGGAGGAGCGATACAGAAATCTTACCAATTGAAGTCATGGAAGCAAGGAGCAGTCTCGATAATGGAAGAGCAACAGGAATAAACAACATCCTAGCAGAATTAGTCGAAGCAGGAGAAGAAACCAAGCAAGTAATGGCGAAGATCTGTAGGAAGCTTTAATATTCAATAAATGGCCGGAACAATATACTCAATATTAGTTACAAAAAATATGATACGGTTTCAATCTTTGAGAACAATTAGTTTGATTAGCCAAGTAAAGTGTACATATGTATAGTATTGAATAAGTTTAAACTACAAATTGAATATATAAACAATTAAGAATTTGTATGGGAAAAAGCACAACAGAGCCAATCATTTAATGTGAGTAATATAAATAACAGAGCTTAATTCTATTAATTGTGAAACACACACATACACATATATGTGTGTGTGTGTTTGTGTTTGTATATATATATATATATATATATATATATATATATATATATATATATATATATGTGTGTGTGTGTGTGTGTGTGTGTGTGTGTGTGTGTGTGTGTGTGTGTGTGTGTATGTATATATATATAGATATAGATATATATACATACAAACATGTAGGTGTATATATACATATATATATATATATATATATATATATATATATATATATATATATATATATATATATATATATTTATTTATATATATGTATATATATATAGATACATAGAACATATAGGTAGATACATACATATATATATATATATATATATATATATATATATATATATATATATATATATATATATATATATATATATATATATATATATATATATAAATATATATATATATATATATATATATATATATAGAGAGAGAGAGAGAGAGAGAGAGAGAGAGAGAGAGAGAGAGAGAGAGAGAGAGAGAGAGAGAGAAAGAAAGAGAGAGAAAAGAAAGAGAGTGAGAGGAGCTACAGCAGTGACGAATTGTGACTGAATGAGCGCCGTATATTCAGTATTCAGCGAAGCCTCCTCGAGTGCCAAACCAACAGTCCCGTCGTGTCTTGTGTTTGACTTGGAGCAGCGCCCCCCTCGCCCTCCCCCGTTTGAATGGCTTTATGGTTTTAAAGGCGACGATTACGACCTCTCCGGGAGTTTTTGGAGATGGAGTATCAGGGAATTTCGAGAATACTGAATAAACTTTCGAACGCTGTCAGTTATTGTAGACAGCATTCGTATAAATCTTAAATCAG
>NC_091580.1:10948583-10951083 GCF_042767895.1 Penaeus vannamei | reverse complement strand
ATAAGTGGGTGGGTGGGTAGGGGGTAGATTTGTCGGTGCATGTGCAATCAAGAAAGTAAGGATGAAGATAGATAGATAGGCACAAACAGATAAATAGATAGACACAAAGAGACAGATAAATAGATAGACACAAAGAGACAGATAAATATATAGACACAAAGAGACAGATAAATAGATAGACACAAAGAGACAGATAAATAGATAGACACAAAGAGACAGATAAATAGATAGACACAAAGAGACAGATAAATAGATAGACACAAAGAGACAGATAAATAGATAGACACAAAGAGACAGATAAATAGACAGACACAAAGAGACAGATAAATAGATAGACACAAAGAGACAGATAAATAGATAGACACAAAGAGACAGATAAATAGATAGACACAAAGAGACAGATAAATAGATAGACACAAAGAGACAGATAAATAGATAGACACAAAGAGACAGACAAATAGATAAACACAAAGAGACAGATAAATAGATAGACACAAAGAGACAGATAAATAGATAGACACAAAGAGGCAGATAAATAGACAGACACAAAGAGACAGATAAATAGATAGACACAAAGAGACAGATAAATAGACACAAAGAGACAGATAAATAGATATAAAGACAGAGGGAGAGACATTGTGTTCGTGCGTGCGTGTGGGAAGCGTCTTAAGCCAACTGAAAGGCAGTGTCCAGCTTCCTCTGATAGAAACCATCAAACTTCGCACATTTTCCTTCGCCAAACCGCATCTCTTTCGGCAGTTAACTTCCTGACTTCAATAGAACGGCGCTTTAAGAGATTTTTACCTCAGGTTCTTTCTTTTATATTCTTATGTCTTTTTTTATTTAAGTGTAATATCGGACATATTTATCTTTTGGCATTTAGTGTTCTCTCTCTCTCTCTCTCCCTCCTTTCTTCTTCTTCTTCTTCTTCTTCTTCTTCTCTCTCTCTCTCTCTCTCTCTCTCTCTCTCTCTCTCTCTCTCTCTCTCTCTCTCTCTCTCTCTCTCTCTCTCTCTCTCTCTCTCTCTCTCTCTTCCAATTCTTATTGTTATTTCCTCTCTTCTTTCTACGTACCTACCTACCTATCTATTCGTCCAATTCATTTTATCTTCTTTGTCTTTTCCCCCTCTTCTTATTCCTCCTCTTCCTTCCTTCCTCCCTCTTCCTCTCCACCGAACTTTATTCTCTCCTCCTTGTTCACGCCGGCAGAAGCGGAAGCCAATACTGTACGGAGAGCAAGTTAGCCAATCATGAAGCCTTTTCCCGGGAGAGTTAAAGTTAACCCTTTCGGTCAAATCTTTTTTCTTTTACCACCCTTATGGTATCGTCTTTCTTGTACTTAGTCTCACTCTCTCTTCAGGATTGCCGTTACTATGATAGTTTAAGCCATCATTATTAAGTTAACTATAGTTATGGCTACTATCAAGTGCTCTCTTCAAGATTATAGTTACTTGAATAATTTACGTCATCATTATTAAATCAACTGTGATTATAATACTTTCATGATTTTTTTTCTTTTTTACTATCGTCAGCTTTGTGGTTTTGCAGATCAATGTGTAATGAAGCTTTTCGTATATTCATTCATTTCTTCCCTTCGTTTTCGTCTTCTCTTCCTTCTGTGCAAAATGATAATTGCCAAAAATAACTTGAATCCCTTGCGGCCCTTGAACATCTGGTCTCTTCTCCAAACTCTGCAAGATTAAGTAAAACAATTTATCACGTCACATTATGGACTAGGTAGAGATGTCGTATCCCTTGAGCAAGAAATCTAACGACGATGGACGTTCACGAGATACGTTATATATAGAAGCCCTTCTTGTGATGAGTCAGTGTAATTGCAGAGATTTTGTTCCACTTCTAAGGCAGTTAACTGGATTTCTGTCTTAGTTTAAGCCGTGGGTTGTTCTGTAAAATATGATCATACTGTGTCGTTTTATTCAAAATCAGCTCTTTGGGACATATTTCATAGCATCCAAAATTAATAATTATTACAAAATACCAGAGGCGGTGAGTAAATATAGAGGAAAATGAGAAATTCGGAAGGAAGGGAAAGAAAAGGGAAAAGGAAAGGAGAGGGGAAGGGATGTGTGGATTGTACTCGACACAGAGCCAGCAACGTAGGTAGTATAATAACGCTAGAAAGCGTATGAAATATTTTTAAAGAATATGTTTATTTTACTAAATAACATACTGAGAGTTATCAATTTTCATAGTGATGCGATGGCAATATGAGTTACCTGCACAAATAATTACTAAAAACAAAAACAGCCGATGTCAACAAAATCAAATACATTTTAGTCAAATGTGCATCCATAAACTGGTAAATTACAAACAATCCGACAACAGCTTTGATTTCGTATTAGAATAAAACAACAACAATATTTCATTTACATCTACATTATATTGCATATCTGTTAATGAAATAAATGTTATCTTACCTTTATTTTAGCATCCTGACGGTGTCATTTCCCAAATAAAGTTCTAGATTCACATTTGTTTAA
>NC_091580.1:10928583-10933583 GCF_042767895.1 Penaeus vannamei | reverse complement strand
TGAAGGGGGAAGTGCCAGAGAAGGTATTCATCTCTGGAGCGGGGTACAGGAGGGTGGCACCGTATGTGGAGCCGCCAGTCATGTGCCTCGTGCTGTAGATGTGGCCACAAGTCGTGGGCCTGTCAACAGGATGCTCGATGCAGGATCTGTGGCAGGACACATGACTCAAGGGTCTGCCGGGCCAAGATTGAAAAGGGGGAAAGGGTTACGCCTTGCTGCTGCAACTGCGGAGGCCGCCACAATGCCGGGTCTCCTGCATGCAGGGTGAGACCACAAATCAAGATTGCTTCGACGGTCCCCAAGGAAGGAGAAAATGGAAAAAAGGCCGGTCACCACGCGGCCACCGCGGGTGTTGCCGTCGCCAATGGCTTGTGATGACGGGCAGGACAGACAGGTGCAGGAAGTGAAAGAAGTGCCGCGTAGTAGTGGTGCGGATTTTTCTAAGGAAATATCCGTAATTACCAGGATGTTCCAGACGCTGATGCAGAGAATGGACGCTATCGAAAGGAAACTGGCCCAGGTTCCCAGCGAAGAAACGGAAAAACAGAAAGAGGGGGATGAGACATCGAAAGAAACTCCGACTAAAGACACAGAAACGAAACAAACATGTATTTCTGCAAAGGAGCAAGATTCAGAAAGTGAGATAGTTATTAAAGGGAAGGAAAGGAAAATAACAGCAAGTGTAGAGTACAACGATCACGAAAAATAAAAAACTTGGATCGATGGGAAATTGAGCAAAACTTGACAAAGCTTAATGATATACTGGAAGAATGGAAAGGCAAGGTAATGCATAGTGGAGCCCTATAGCTCATCAGTGAGTGTGTGCACGAACTTTCTCTTTTATAGACCATGACTCAATATTTTTGTTTTTGTATTTTATGTTATTATCTGGTAATACACCTAAATTTTTGTATGAGAACTGTGAGCCCACACAGGGACTTATCAAGATAAGGGTGAGGATAACCTACGTTACCACATCCTTTTGAGATGTAACCTTTTGTCTCAATAAACTTGTCCAAGTCAAAAAAAGTCTCTCTCTCTCTCACTCTCTTTCTCACACTCTCTCTCCTCTTCCCTCCCTCCCTCTTCCTTTCTCTCTCTCTCTCTCTCCCTTTATCTCTCTCTCCCTCCCTTTCTCTCTCTGTCTCTCTCTCTCTCTCTCTCTCTCTCTCTCTCTCTCTCTCCCTCTCCCTCTCCCTCTCCCTCTCCCTCTCCCTCTCCCTCTCCCTCTCCCTCTCCCTCTCCCTCTCTCTATCTATCTATCTACCCATCTATCTATCTCCTTCCCCTTATGAAGGACAATTACAAGTGTAATATCCTTTTGATGCGATAATACAGTTGGATCATTTTGATAATCTGTCCATTTGGTGAATGCTCCTCATGCTGAGTGTATGTGTGGACTGGAGAAGTAGTTGTCATTGTAATAGTATACTAATAATAGTTTTTGTCGTTATTGATACCAATAATGATAGTTATATTACTACCACTAATAATGATTAGGATAATTTTATTGCTAATGAGATTAATGATAATAATGATGATGATAGCAACACTGACAATAAAGATAATAATAATAATGATAATATAATAATAATATTGATGATGATAATAATAATAATTATAATTGTAACACTAATAGTGATTTGATAATGATAATGATAATAATAATAATAATAATAATAATAATAATAATAATAATAATAATAATGATAATAGTAATGACAGTAATAATAATAATAACAATAATAAAAGTAGTAATAATAATAATAATAATGATAATAATGATAATAATAATAATAATAATAATTAAGAATAATAAGAGCAATAATAATGATAAAAACAATGGTAATGATAAAAATCATCATCATTATAGTAATAATAATATAGTCATAATAACAATGGCAATGATAATCATGATAATAATAACAATAATGATAATGATTACAATAATGATAATAATAATTATAGTAGTGATAATAATGACAATAATGACAATAATAAAAATAATAAAAGTAATAATAATGACAAAAAATAATAATAAGATTATAACAATATTAATGATAAAACAATAATACTAATAATAACAATGATATTAGTGACAAGAATAATAGCCTTTCATAGGAACGCTAAAGATTATAAGAATACAGCTTTACGAACATTTACGGAATATATTGCTGTTTTTCCTCTCTTTTCCAGTGTTTTCGTTTTCTATTTATATTCTTCATTATCCTTTAGAATCTATTTATTTACTTATTTATTTATGTTTTACCGTGAACAATTTTGAACCGCCCGCGCTTTCGATCAGCTGTCCTCCGGCCTCTCCTTTGACACGCAACCTCGACTCCATTCCTCACATCTGATAGCCTCTCTAACTTCGATGGTTCTGATTAGCTCACTAATGTCATTGAGATAACGTAATTCCCCGTGTCAGACTTGGGCGGTACTCTATAGTCTTGCGAGTTAAGACTGAGCTCAAGTGTTAAGTGCGTGTTTTATTATCAACGTTTTCGTGAACTCCGGATGATGTGGCAGGGAGGTCAGTTCCCCAGTCTGACCCGAGCAAGCTGGTCAGCATCCCGTTACTCACTCACAGCTGAGTCGACACACAGAGGTGACGAGGCGTGAAGCCGGAACCTTGCTATTACAACGCTAGCACTTTATTAATAATGGCAGCAGCAATAATATGATGATGATAAACACAATAACATGATATTGATAATAATGACAGTAGCCTTAATAGTAAGAATAGTCATAATATTAGTAGTAGTAATAGTAATAATCATAATTAAAACAACAATAATGACAATATAAATGGCAATAATGACCATATGGTAATAATGACAACAATAACTATAATTACGAATAATAACAATAATGATGATTATTATTATTATTATCATCATTATAATAGTTATTATCATTATTATCATTGTTATCATTATTATCATTATTGTCATTATAATGATATAAACATCAACAACACTAATGCCAATGGTGATAATAACAACGATAATAGAAATAACAACAGCAATGATAATAGATGATAACAACAATGATAACGATAAAAAAGAAGAAAAGCCATAAGTATCTAATGACCCTATCCCGGGTAAAACTAATGCAAATGACTGCACGGTATGTGTTGATATAATTTGATATGTCGAGATGATACTAAAATTTCAGTTCATTTCGACATGCCGATGTGATATTTGAACAAGTGAATTTAGCGATGCAATGGCGATGATTTTGATCTTTTGACTGACGCAGCTGACACTGTTAACTCGCTTCATATGATCAAAATGCTCAATAACACAATTCACTGCAAGAGACAATGCGATAAATGAGGCAACAAGTAGCCCATCGTAGTATTATTTTCCCGCTTTCATATAAAACACATTTTCCAGTTTTACGGACGATATGGCGGGCGCCCACGCTGACTCTAATAATGAAAACACAATAGGTTCGCTAGGTTATATATATATAGTGCGATTGTTGCTCAAATGTATGTTGATTACACGTTTGAAAGTTTTTTTTTTTTATATATATAACCATATTCAAACACATATGGACCTCTTTGTCTAGAAATATTGCCCGGCATTCGATCAGCAAACCAGTAAATAACAGTCAAATTGAATCATTGTTATGGGCAGCAACGTAAATTAAGCTTTTAACAATACTATTACTCTTATCATCTTTATTAATACTAGTATTATCATCTTTATTATTCTATCATTATTATAACCATTATTATATTGCTTATCATCATTACTATTGTAATCACCATAATTATTATTGTTTTCATAGTTATTTATTTTCAAGTATCAAATATCCAGTACTGAAAAGTCATTGCATGGGGTCTGACAATAGGGGCACAGCCAAAGCTAGGTTCAGTTTCATTGCTTTGTTATCACACAATACAAAAATACCAACAGATATAGCACTGATGGTATAACTTAATTGATCCGCAAGGAATAGTCAGCAGAGCCGGATACTGGGGTGAAGGCAATGAAAAGTCAAAGGTTATTTGGCTTGATTTTCGAGGACACCTACTTCATGCCTGTCAATCATTGGGTGTTTGCCATATGATTTTGTGGAGATGTATTGATAGGCAGATAAAGGCTGCTCCATTGCTCATACAGATTGCAATGTCAGGGAACCTAGTCGTGGGCAGGCTGATCTTTTCGACATTCCATCTCCAGACTCACATGGTGTTGATACTGTTGCAGTGGCATAGCCCCACTGAATCCTCCATATAAGAAAAAAAGTTTATGTTGCAGCGAAGTGGTATAGAGACAAGGGTTATGCAAATGTGGTATAGAGTACCGAGTAATGCAGTGGAGACTGAAGGTTTCTTTTGCAAGAGAAAGAAAACCACTGCCACCAGCTGTCAGGTGCTCCACAATAGAGGCACAGTTAAAGCAATTATCTGGTGGCTTTAGGCTGGACTGGATAATTATCCAGAGAGAGAGAGACAGACAGACAGACAGAGAGACAGAGAAACAGAGAGAGAGACAGAGAAGAGAGAGAGAGAGAGACAGACAGACAGACAGAGAGACAGAGAAACAGAGAGAGAGACAGAGAAGAAAGAAAAAGATTTTGAGAGACAAACTACATCTAATCGTTCCCAGTAAACATACTCTACAGTACAGTATCGTCTTCAGGAAAAGAGAAAAGCTCGAAAATCCGGCCTCCCGAGCCACTGACGTCCCCAGACCAGCCAGCAAGCACGAGAAGCTCAGCGCCTTTAATTTCATAAGCCTAAAAGCTTTATCACTTACCATCGACCTGATCGATCATCGACTTGCATGTCGTCCTGATCCTTCTCGTCTCCCGAGGATCCCACCTGAAGAGGGATCGGATACTCAAACTTTGGGTTATTTTTTAAAAATCTCGAGATGATTCCTTTCGGGGTGAATCTGAGCCCATGAAGTCTGCCTGGCTGGTGGTTGAGTTTATTTTGTGGTTGATGGGGGCGTTTTGGTGCCATGGTGTTTAGTATGTTT
>NC_091580.1:10916083-10921083 GCF_042767895.1 Penaeus vannamei | reverse complement strand
GGATCTAATGAATTTTCCCAAACTTTAAATGATGGAAAACTTACTGCAAGATTCAGCAGTGGAGATGCTCTTGCACAGGAGCTCAAATACCAGTTTGATAGCTCTATATACATGTTCAAGAGAGGACGTACATCAGAGCCAACAAGTGACTGGAACAAGAAAGTGCACCCGAAGAGGATACCCATCCACAGGCATTCTCAGCTAATCACATCTAGTGGAGACCACAGATCTGGCGAGGGTAATGCAGCATTCCGACTTGCAGATACAGTTTACCTGTATGCCCAGCGCCTGGAACAGCTGGGTATTGATGCACCTGCTGTCAAGTTCACAAGACTGAAGAAAAACTGATATCAGTTGGAAACTCACAAGCAAGGAAGGGATGTTCTGGTTTTCCAGAAAAATGTGGTCTTTCTCTTGTCAGCTATTATCCTCGGCAAAGCAACCAACATCTTGCGAAGACATATTCTGGACCATAAGTCCATATTTGACGGAACCTTCCATGAGAGGTGCATCTGAGGCAGATCATTTGGACAGAGCTCCCACCCGTTGCAGAGAGTTGCCAGGAGCTGACCGATGGTGGATGCAAGTCGGAATGCTGCGGTCGATGCAAATGCTACTGCTTTGGTCTCACCTGCACGGCACTGTGCAGCTGTAGATACCGATTAGAAGCGTTGTAGTATATTCAGGCAGCAAGACAATAAGTGACAAACAAGTGTTGGCCTACTACCTACATGTACAAGTATATCCAATAATATATCTATGATTTGGGCACTTTCTACTCTAATTATGATTCTGGGATTGATATTATAGTACAAGGAAGCTAGTGAGGAGGTACAAGATGACAGTCATTTTGAATTTTTAGATGGTTAATGGGTTTTATCGAAAGAGCAATCCCCGAGGAGTATGAACAGTTGTTACGGTTATCTGCTATAAGAGTCAAATTATGTATAAAAAAAAAAAAAAAAAAAAAAAAAATATATATATATATATATATATATATATATATATATATATATATATATATATATATATATATATATATATTAGAATTTTCATATACCTCATAAGAATCATCTGAAGACCTCTCAAATGTTCGTAGTGGTTCTCTCTCTCTCTCTCTGTATGCCTGTCTATCTTTATCTCTCCAACATTTTCTTTTCTTTCTTTCTGTCTGTCTGCCTGCCTTGCTGTCTGTCTATATCTTTTTCTCTTCTTTTCTTACCCTTTTCTCATTCGTCTTCTTGCTTCTCTTTCTTTCTTTTCATTCTATACGTCTTTACTTCTATACTATGCTTCTTCCTTATCTTTCTCTCTTTTCCCTCTCCTTATATGCCTCCAGTGTTTCCTCTTACCGTCCTCCTCCTCCTCTTCCTCTCCCCCTTTCTCTTCTCCATCGGTGATCCTAACCCAACGCCTAGAAGCACTGAAAGGATTCTCAAGACTTCCTGTATCCTCAGCGTTGTAACAATTCCGTGCACTTTTCCCTTTAATATATTGTCTTGCCGACGGAAATGAAAATAAAAACATGGGGAGAAGCTAAAATGAAGTAAAAAGGAAGGGAGAATGGAAATAAAAAAGGCACCTGGGGTAGAAGTTAAATCAGGATGAATACAGAATAAGATATACACTTGCCATGTACGTTCATGTGTTAATCTGTTTTTGTTTTGTCTTTTTATTACATTCAAAGATATACATATAAACTAATAATCGATCTTGCATGAAGGGAAATAGTTAGCTTAGGAAATTAATGTACTGAACAGTAATAACAACTTCATCATTTAATTTTCGGTTGTGATGGTGTTATGCATTGTATTTTTCCTGTGGTCTGGAAATGGTCTCTAGTTATTGTTGATTAAACAGTCGACACTTTAGAATCTAACCTTTTAAGAACATAGTATGAACTCCTGTGACAAACCATCAATTTGTCGCAGAAAACTACTTTTTAAGAGGGGAGGGATTGTGCTTTATAACCATACGCTTAATACAATTAAAATGAAATAAAATATCAGAGAGGAAGGGGAGTACAAACTGCAATAAAGTGAACTAAAGTCACCTGATAACTACAACAAAACCCTTCTCCATATTTTACAAAATCGCATTACTTGTCCCTTTACTGTACGGTTTGAGTAGCTATAACAATTTTTCTTCTTCCCGTTTTAAGGTTCATTAAACATCTATCACGTTAATGATACACATCTCAGTCAAAGGAGATTGCTGCTCCGTATACCCGAGACGCTTTGTCAGGAGAGTATAATGAGGCACTCGCTTGCAAAGTCCTGGTTGGGGCTTGTTTTTCGGCTGTTTCAATATCAAGGAAGGTCCCTTTGAAAAACTGAGATCCTTGGTGGAAGATTGCGAGGTAAGAGCATCCCCATTTGCAGATGATAGAGAGGTTGCACGTTTCTTCCTTGGTATCATTTTCTTTTCTAATATCTCCTTGTCCTCTTCCCTCCTCGTTACTCTTTTTCTTCTTTGTCTTCTATTTTTTGCTTCCACCTCCTTTTCCTCGTCCTCCTCCTCCTCATCATCTTCTTCTACTTCTTCTTCTTCCTCCTCCTCCACTTCTTCTTCGTCGTCCTCCTCGACTCCTCCTCCTCCTCCTCTTCTTCCCTCCTTTTTTCCTTTTTTTCTTTTTCTTTTACTTTGCTTTTCTTTTCTATTTTGAAACGGTGACGAATGGGTTTTGAGGTAAAATATTTATTTCAAGATAAGCATCCGTATCGAATGTTGTTCATAGATATGTAGTTGTTCCATACTGAGAATTACGATCATTTAAACCTTTTGATGTGCTTATCCTTGTTATTTGAACGAAAAAATTGTGGTGTGTATACTATTGATTGAATGATTGTCTTTCGTCTAGTCAGTTTTATTCATCTACTTATTTATTCGTTTATCTTCTATATTTATCATCACTATTATCATTATCATTATTACCATTATCATTATAATTATAATGATCATTATCATCATCTTTTCATCATCATCATCATCACCACCAACACCACCATGATTATCACTATCATCATCATTATTACCATCATTATCATTATAAGTAGTAGCATTATCATCATTATTTTAGGAGCAATGAATTTCTCGTATCTGCATAAGCAGGGTTGTGAAGCCCATTTTGTAAGACACGTTAACAGGAAGAAAACTGGGATGGTTTCGAGACGAGAACATTGAAATAACATTTGTTGCGATAACACAAGACAAAAGACATCTGTCACATTTTCTGTAAGGTGTTTGGGTTTTCCCTCACTATACAGAAAAAAAAATTCACATGCTAAATGATTTTATTTTTTAAAATTAAGTGAATAACATTTATCCACAGCTGACCCGCTAAGCTTTCTGTGAGGGTTTGCCACATATGCTCTGCTGGCTTATATAGAGTATGTAAATGTTGTCGAATATTCCCTTAAAATATTCCTCTCATTTTAACACTAAACATGGCGGTCCTTTGAATAAACACAGAATCTAAATTATTGGCATATCATAAGCCTACTAACAAATCTGCCACTGAGAGAGGTCGATGTTCTCCAAATATTAAGCTTTATCGGATTGTTGCAATGAGCAGTGTCTGTGTGTATGTATGTCTATGAGTGTGTGTGTGTGTGTGTGTGTATGTGTGTGTGTGTGTGTGTGTGTGTGTGTGTGTGTGTGTGTGTGTGTGTGTGTGTGTGTGTGTGTGTGTGTGTGTGTGTGTGTGTGTGTGTGTGTGTGTGTGTGTGTGTGTGTGTGTGTGTGTGTGTGTGTGTGTGTGTGTGTGTGTGTGTGTGTGTGTGTGTGTGTGTGTGCTGGATCCTAATAATAAACAAAAAATCCAGCTGGCTTAAAGACCGCCCAAGAAGAAATACCGCAATGGGAGCTGTTATTAATATCTCTGCGTCCTTCACCTTCCCTCCGACAACACAACACACGGTGAGCCATCCGACGCAATACCTTGAAAGGATTTTTTCAGCTCCAGTGACCGCCTTTCAATCATTCAGCTTCATCGGTGCGCGTGAGTCCACCCGAGTAACTAAACTCCCATACACACTGAACTTATAACCTGAACTTCCTTTTCTGCCTCCAAAAGAAAGGTTAAAGGGGTTTTGTGAAGCAGGTGAATAAATAACAATGGACAGCTTGTTAAGGATATCTTCGTCATTCCTCTATTCTTATTATCATCATCATCATCATCACCACCATGATTATCACGATCATCATTATTACCATCATTATCATTAGTAGCAGTAGTATTGTTTTCATTGTTTTCACCGTTGCTGTTGAATTACCATAATTATTGTATTATTATTATTATCAACATTTTTATTATCAATATTTTATCATGATTTTTTTTATTATCATTATCATTATCTCTTTGTTAATTTTGATATTGTTATTTCCATCATCATCATCGTTATGTTATCATTGTTCTTAATATCATAATTGTTCTTAATATTATAATTTTCATTCTTATTACCAACCTCATAAACATGAAAGAGCAAGTCGCTATCCTGTTCCTCGTCGCAAGAGGGAATTTCGGCGTCCAACCATTTCCTAAGCTGTTGTATATTTAAGACAGTTTCCGCTCAGATCTGACCGAGTCAAAGGCAGGACGGGCTTCCTTCGTGACGGAGGTTAATGTGGCAGTTTCTTTCTTTCTTTCTTTTTTTTTTTTTTTTTTTTCCAGTGCACATGACTTATATCGCAAGGAAAGCATTATTAAAAATAAAATGACTAATATAGAAGTAAAAAAATAACAGGGCGTATAAACCTACACACACACACACACACACACACACACACATACACACACACATATATATATATATGTGTGTGTGTGTGTGTGTGTGTGTGTGTGTGTGTGTGTGTGTGTGTGTGTGTGGTGTGTGTGTGTGTGTGTGTGTGTGTGTGTGTGTGTATAAATGTATACATATATATTTGTGTGTGTGTATGTGTGTGTGTGTGTGTGTGTGTAAGCACATATATATGCACACACACAAATATTCTCTCTCTCT
>NC_091580.1:10886083-10893583 GCF_042767895.1 Penaeus vannamei | reverse complement strand
TTTCCCGACTCCCTCCCTCTCTGTATCCACAGCTAAAATACATAGAAGGGAGGAGAAGGTACTGAAACACAGAAAAAGTAGACAACATTATAACTGAAACTGAAAGAGAAAGGGGGAAGTAAGAACGCAACAAAAATAAGCTTCTGACAATTTTGAAGGCAAGTGATAAAAGGAGGAGAAAGTGTAAATGATAGCAAGAGAAAAGAGTAAGAGCAAAGTTCAAGACAAAAAGCAGAATAATAGAAGTTATGCTAAAGGCAACAAAGTGAGGAAGTGATAATAATGGAAGAGAAACAATAAAAGAAATGGGAAAATAACGAAAGAAAGAAGATAATTAAAACAAAAAAGAATAAATGGTAATTAAAAGAAGAATAGAGTAAATACCAATTCGAATAAATAAGAATAGCAATTAGTAAGAAAATAACAGACGATATCAAATCATGAAAATATAAATAACCAAAGAAAAGGGAAAACGTCAGTACTAGAGAAAAGAGCAAATGATGGCAAGGAAAATAGTAAAAACAAATAAAAGAGAGAGAAAAAAATATATATATATAAAAAAAAAAATAGCGAGGGCAACATTGATGTGACTGTATTGTTTGCCTGATTCCCACTGTAAACATAATATTTTCCAAACTATGAACAGTTTTGTGTTCTGAGATGTGAATGTGAAGCAAAATCCACTAGTCATGGTTCTTATCATGTTGATACTGGTTATGGTGATGATAATGAGGATGATGATTATCATTACAGTTATCACAATAATGATACTGATAGCTACAACTACAAGAAATAATACATTAATTACAAGATCAGTAAGGATAATGATAACGGTAGTAGCAGTATTGATGATGATAAGTATAAAACGACGATAACGGTGCCTATGATAATGATGATAAGCCTAACTGTGATAATCATGATAATAGCAAGAGCAAAAATAGTAGTCAAAGAATATGGTGAATCCCTGAAAACCGACAGGTTAAAGACCTCATTTCGGATATCACAGAACCAGGACCTCCCCTTCATATAAAGTATGCCTTCCTCTTATACTCTGGAACAAAGGACTCCAGGTATCGGCTGGCCCACCGGTATAATGAACTCGCCAGGTCCCCTTTAAGTCATACTTTGTTTAGGTCTCCCGAAGTCTTCTGACAACATATAATATTTAGGTCTCCTCACTCCTCCTCAGGCCATGCTTTCTTCTGGCTCTCACCAGGTGGAAGCGTCGTTCTGCAGCCCAATCACCGGCCATCGGGAAACGACCGGCTAACCAGCGGCCGGCTTCCAACGAGGAGTGTTGGAGTGCGGGATTCCGTGTCGAGGTGCAGGCGCGGGGTCGAGGAGGTCGCCTCGTTGTGGGTTACTCTAGAAGCCTTGTACGTGCTTCTCGGCGTTTTTTATTCATCTCTTATCTTATTTGTTGGTTGTTGCATGTGCTAAAATATATATGCAACTATGTGAAACAAACATAGAAGGAATGGAAGGGATGTAAGTGTGTGTAATGGATGGTCGCTGGTCGAGTGGAAGAGTAAAAAAGACATGCGTGTCATCTGCGAAACATTCGCGTTCAATATTACTGCAGGAAATAAAATGCAGTTTGTATGCTGGTTGTCTGTGACCTTAGACTGTTAAAATTCACGAGTTATTGATATTCTATTCTCTCTTCCTCCCCCCCCCCTCTCTCTCTCTCTCTCTCTCTCTCTTTCTCTTTCTCTTTCTCTTTCTCTTTCTCTTTCTCTTTCTCTTTCTCTTTCTCTCTCTTTCTCTTTCTCTTTCTCTTTCTCTTTCTCTTTCTCTTTCTCTTTCTCTTTCTCTTTCTCTCTCTCTCTCTCTCTCTCTCTCTCTCTCTCTCTCTCTCTCTCTCTCTCTCTCTCTCTCTCTCTCTCTCTCTCTCTCTCTCTCTCTCTATCTATCTATCTATCTATCTATCTATCTATCTATCTCTATCTCTTTAATATCAGTCTCTTAACCTATCCATTTATCTGTCTTAATTTATCTCTCTTATTCTATCCATTTGTTTATCTGATTATCTATATATTCATCCATTTTCTGTATATATATGGTAATCCATCCTTATACATATATATATAAATAAATAAATATATGTATGTATATATATGTATATATATATATATATATATATATATGTGTGTGTGTGTGTGTGTGTGTGTGTGTGTGTGTGTGTGTGTGTGTGTATGTATATATATATATATATATATATATATATATATATATATATATATATATATATATATATGTATATGTAAGTCTGTGTGTGTACGTGTGTGTGTGTGTGTGTGTGTGTGTGTGTGTGTGTGTGTGTGTGTGTGTGTGTGTGTGTGTGTGTGTGTGTGTGTGTGTGTGTGTGTGTCTGTGTGTGTGTGTGTGTATGTGTTTATGTATGTTTGTATATATATATATATATATATATATATATATATATATATATATATACATATATATGTAATATATATATATATATATATATATATATATATATATATATATATATGTGTGTGTGTGTGTGTGTGTGTGTGTGTGTGTGTGTGTGTGTGTGTGTGTATGTATGTATGTATATATACATGTATATATTTGCATATTATCGGTTATCGGTTGCAATAAGTTTCGACTATTCTTTTAAGCAATTAATTCAGTTTGTAGCATATCTTCTGGCAAACTTAACCTTCGTCACTTTATTCATCTCGCCACTGCTATTGCCAATGGAGGTAAACTCGACATCATCAGTAGAATCTTTTTTTCTCTCTAAGAACCTTGAAATCATCAGACTCCCTCGTGCAACCAGTATTGCATTTGCACCTTGCTAACCGAGATAAGCAGTGATTAGTTTATCTGGAGTTAGCTAACAGTAATTATGGCATATTATTAAAAAAGAAACGCGAGCAAGCTATGGTTTGGTTCTGCTTGCTTCGTCTTGTCCATTTCGTGAAAAACGGCCGCATCACCCAGCCTTGCTATCACTGTAACAGAGAACCGCGATAATTTGACGACCCTTGCCCATGTGATGAATTCCAGGGGAGATACAATCCTCAGCTTAACCTTTCCGATATATATACTCACGTACTAAAGTTATCTGCGTGGTCTGCGCCCGGGAAAAAAATTATAACAAATAGATGGAAAACAGAAAAAAAACGATACTTGATTCTAGTTTTTACACTCGGTATCACAAAGCGCGCCCGAGAGAAGTTAAAACGACAGCGAACAAGCGCTCTGACAATCACTGTGACAGCTAGGTAGTTTGAAGAGAAAGGGACTGCAGAATGTAGACAAACCCGGCAACCAGCCAGCAAACATAAATATCTCCGAAATTAGAGACGCTAAAAGTAGCATTTCTAATAATGTTTGAAGCCACAAAAATAAAGGTATTCTTGCGAATTTACTGAAGACAAAGCTGTGGCATGTTTAATGTTATATACTATCTTCTCTGATAGATTTATTCTGTACTGTTTTAGGCATTTTTAATTATTGTTTAGCCCCGTTTCATATTTGTCATCTACTTTTATTAATTTGTCTCTTGAATGTTATAACGATATGCGTTCCCCTCTCTTCTGTTGGATTTTGCTCCTGTTTTCATTGTTATTTACTGTTTACTCTGAAATTATTTAATCTCATCATTCATATTGTTATTTATTCCTCCCTTAGCCATTTTACTGTTATAAATGGATAGGTTGAGAGACTGATGGTAAAATGGAGAGAGAGAGAGGGAAAGAGAGAAGAGAGAGAGGGAGAGAGGGAGGGAGAGAGGGAGGGAGGGAGGGAGGGAGAGAGAGAGAGAGAGAGAGAGAGAGAGAGAGAGAGAGAGAGAGAGAGAGAGAGAGAGAGAGAGAGAGAGAGAGAGAGAGGGAGGGAGGGAGAGAGGGAAGGAGAGAGAGAGAGAGAGAGAGAGAGAGAGAGAGAGAGAGAGAGAGAGAGAGAGAGAGAGAGAGAGAGAGGGAGGGAGGGAGGGAGGGAGGGAGAGGGAGAGAGAGAGAGAGAGAGAGACATAGAAAGAGACAGAGAGAGAGAGGGAGGGAGGGAGAGAGAGAGAGAGAGAGGGGGGGGGGGAAGGGGTGAGGGGGGGAGGGAGGGAGGGAGAGAGAGAGAGAAAGAGATTTTCTTCTGTCAATTGTTGAGATTCTGCAAATATCGCTTTTCTTTCCTCTCTCCTTCTCTGACTTTGCTACACGTAATGCATTCTTTCCTTTCTATCCTTTGTCACCCTTTCTTTCTTTCTGTTCTTGTTTATCGTTTTCATTTCGTCTTATTGTAAATTATTTCAGTTCGAATTGCGTCAACATTGTGGCATTTGTGTATATGCTTGCTAAATCTGTATATTGTATACCTCTCTCTCTTCCTCTCCGATACCCTCTTCCTTTCTTTTGCCTCCCTTTCCCTCTCCCTCTTCTTCTCTTCCTCCTATCTCCGTCCCTCCATCCATCCATGTATCCATCCATCCAATATTCCCTCTCTCTCTCTTCCTCCCTCTCCCTCTCTGCCTCCACTTTTTCATCTCCTTCCATCCCTCCCCTTCTCTTTCTTTCCTTCCCTCCTCTCTCTTCCTCTCTCTGCCTCCATTTCTCCATCTCCTTCCATCCCTCCCTTTCTCTCTCTTTCCTTCCCTCCTCTCTCTTCCTCCACTTCTCCATTTCCTTCCATCCCTCCCTTTCTCTCTCTTTCCTTCCCTCCTCTCTTTCCCTCTCTCTATCTGCCTCCATTTCTCCATCTCCTTCCATCCCTCCCTTTCTCTCTCTTTCCTTCCCTCCTCTCTCTCCTTCTCTCTGCCTCCAATACTGCATCTTCTTCCACCCCTCCCTTTCTCTCTCTTTCCTTCCCTCCTCTCTCTTCCTCCATTTCTCCATTTCCTTCCATCAATCCCTTTCTCTCTCTTTCCTTCCCTCCTCTCTTCCCCTCTCTCTATCTGCCTCCACTTCTCCATCTCCTTCCACCCCTCCCTTTCTCTCTCTTTCCTTCCCTCCTCTCTTCCCCTCCCTCTCTCTGCCTCCTATTCTCCATCTTCCATCCCTCCCTTTCTCTCTCTTTCCTTCCCTCCTCTCCCTCTCCCTCTTCTCCGACCTCTTCCTTACTTTCGCCCAACTCGTTATCCCCTTCGTGTCTAAGCACTTTAACTCCTACTCCGCTTGCCCAAGACTCTTCTGAAACACTCCCTTTAAATAAACGTCAGACAGGAGCGTGTATATATACGTGCATGTGGGTTGTGTGGTTTTGAGGTGGGGAAGGGAATTTGTATAAAATGGGTATTATATATATATATGTATGTGTGTGTGTGTGTGTGTGTGTGTGTGTGTGTGTGTGTGTGTGTGTGTGTGTGTGTGTGTGTGTGTGTGTGTGTGTGTGTGTGTGTGTGTGTGTGTGTGTGTGTGTGTATGTGTGTGCGTGTGTATTGTGTGTGATGGAGGGAGTGCCTATCTATTCTTACGTGACGGCCAAACACACCCAGGATTCCTAACGTTTATCAAATTCCCATCACTAAAGTAAAGTAATATTAATATGCCAATAACTTCATAATTGAAAGTAATCTTAGATCAAAACAGTCAAAACGAAACCAATTTCTGACGGCCGAGGAACATCAGATGCAATAACACGCTAATTAATTCGCTCTCTCTCTCTCTTTCTCTCTCTCATTTTCTTTTTCATGTTCCTGTATTTTTTTCGTTTTTCAACTTTCTTCTCTTCTTTATCTTCTTTTTTTTTCCTATTCCCCAACCCTGCTAATGTCGAAAAGCCTTCTATCCATAGACAACATAGGATGTTGCTCCTTACGTCATGCAGAAGATAATCTTGAGGAAATAATTGCATAAACTCTGCTGTTTCTGAAGCTGTATTGAGCCCTCTTCTTTCTATGAGATATATATATTATTTAATAACATGGCGAGATTTGCTGTTTGATATTATGTTTATATGTTTATGTTATAGGCTGATTTATCTGATTTAGTTGTTTTTTGTCATTATTATCATTGTTATTATTGTCATTTTCATTGTCATTATCATGATCATCATCATTATCCTTATTCTTATGATTATCCTTACTATTATATATATATATATATATATATATATATATATATATATATATATATATGTGTGTGTGTATATGTATGTATATATATATATATATATATATATATATATATATATATATATATATATATATATATACATATACTAAAATTATTGTAATTATTATTATCATTATCATTATTAGTGTCATAATCATCATGACTATTATTATCATTATCATCATAATTATAACTATTATCATAATTACTACCATGATTTTTCTCATTATCATATTTTTTATTTTCGTTATTGTTACTGTTATCATTATTATCATTACTTTTACTATAAATGTTATTACTATTATCATTATTATTATTGTCATTATCATTATCATTATTATTGGTAGTATTACTAGCATTATTATTACCATTAATATTATCAATATTATTATTATCAAGATGATGATTATGGTTATGATGATGGCTTTATTTTATAGCTCCTTTTTATCCTATTCATTATTCGGAATTGCAAGTTTGATAAAAGAAAAAAAAATCTTAAGCTGTACATATCCCAAGGATTTATTATTCTTTGGAACATAACAAAGCGTGATTTGCTTGCATTATGAGCAAGGCTATTAGAATGAAGCTATTCACTTACTAGATGTAGCTCAGCATTGGCTATTGAAACTATGACAGAGAGTTGTGAGAGACATACAGGATACTATTGTCAGCGAATAAAAGGAACTTTAAATGTTTGGTAGTGTTAATGTCATATACATATAACAAAAAGAGAAGTGGGCCCAAAATGGAACCCTGCGGGACTCCATGTGTATTTGCTGCCAAGTTCGATTGGCTGCCCGCATATTCATCAAACTGTAGTCTGTTATTGAAACAGGAAATGAATCATTGATTTGCTGTCCCTCCCAAGTTTATTTAGTAGATTACGATCTACCATGCCAAGGGCATTATTTAAGTCTAGACATAAACCATTTGTAAATTTTCTTTCATCAACTGCAGTGTAGATATGATTTGTGAGGGTAGTAATTGTTTCCTTAGTAGATGTAGTTTTCCTGAAGCCATACTGTATTTTTGTTCATATCTTACTTTATCGCAAAAGGTTTCTAATCTATTAGTTACCATTTATTAGGATTTTACAAAAGGCTGATAAAAGCGGTAGTTCTCAATGGCACACTTATCTCCACATTTAAAGACTGACTGGTTCTTGGAAGTCTTCAATGTCGGATATTTCTTTGGTAATACGCAATTTGTTGACCATTTGTAAGGAACTGATAAGATGAGACAACAATTTCATGAAATGTAAATGCTAATTTCCTAGAAATATTTATGAAATAATTACCAAATGGTGACCAATTACCAAGGGATCCCTCACTTCCTGGCGTTCAATATTGAAAAATTGAGATTAGCACTGTGGCCTTTATTTAAGACGGTGAAGATTATCCTACGAATTTCCTTCGACTTTCCTGCT
>NC_091580.1:10846083-10848583 GCF_042767895.1 Penaeus vannamei | reverse complement strand
CGTCACAGCCGCAATTCCATAGTTAAAAACCATGCATTAAAAGTTGTTCTGTAGTAATATTTTTCCATGTCAAGGATAGTAAATGTTTTCAACCATATCATACTACTCTGATGGTAACTTTAGATAACATAAATATATACTCTGCAAGAGAAGCTTAGTTACAGCTAGACATTTTTAATTATTTTACTTTCATACTTATCTGTTTTAACGCATGTACAAATGGGAATATGAATGAGTATACCATTTTAACACACATTCTATTATGTTTCCTAATGGAACTGGCCCTTGTACGGATGTGATAACCACATTCTTTACCCCTTTCTTTTACCCGTTACGCAACATCTGTGGCTTCTGGAAACAAATGCATTTCGGTAGATAATGCAAACACGTATGATGACGGTGAATGCTGGTGAAAGAATCAGGTTTACTACTCTCTATTTCCCCATGATATTTTCCATTGTTAATACATATTGCAAATGTGTTCTGCTGAAGCTACTTGGCTACATACATTTTGTTTGAGCCTATGCAAGCCTACATGTGAGCGTGTGTGGATCTTTACTGTCTTTCCACGTACACCTTCAAACAAGGCTATGGACACCAAGTTAGGCAACACTGCGCTAGCCAATAACCAGACCTGCAGGAGAGTATAACATCTATGACTCATATCATTACTTTCTTCACCTGCTGACCTTAGGGTACGAGGAAAAAAAGAAAAGAAAAAACAATGCCAAAACGGTACAGACTCGTTTATATTGATTCTGAATATATTGATGAAATTATTAAGTGGGTAAAATAAGCACTGGAACATATTTCATAATAAAATCCAAGCATATTACTGAAAACTCTCCCAGCGCATTTTTCGGTGTGGGTGGTCTGCCAACCCTTGCAAAAACTTTAAACAATTACATCTTCGGCTGGAATATTCGAGTGTTACCATAACTGTGTGGAAAACCCATGTTGAGTGACCCTTAGGAGAGGGATAATTGAACATTGGATTTCCCATAGTTTATCGCAGTATAACTATGGGGCATGGGCTAGTTACGAGAGGGATATTCAAGGGTAACAGTCTTCCTATTCTTGTTTTTTTCTATATCATACTAATATTATCTAAAGGGAAAAAAAGTTTAAGATAGGTAGCAGAGATTTATACATTTGCTCCCCTCATATTAGCATAAGCTATATGGTATTTGGCTGTTTTCGGAATGGAAGCATCTAAAAGTACTGATTATAAAAATAAGGAACAATTGTAGAGTATTGTGAAACAAAATAAAAATTAACAGTTCATTAACTTTGTGCGGTCTTTTGCATCATAAAAGTGAAGTGGATATAGCCCTTATGCCCCAAGAAATAAATGAGCAAGAGGTATGATTATCTGCAAGTGTTGCTATACAAAGATAACACGCGTGGTATGTCTAAGACGCTTCAGAAGCAGGTAAAAGCGAAAGTATTGAAGAGTGCGTACGAAAACTGTTGAACAAAAAGACTAAAAGTGACAAGAAGGAAAAGAAGTTAGGAGATAAAGTACAAATAGATAGATAAATAAATAGATAGATAGATAGATCAGTGACAAAATAAGGTGTAGGGAATTCTAGAAATGAAAGTAGAACTGGATATCGTTGCAGCCTACGGAGAAGCACTAAAACTAATTCCATTTGGCAAAAGAAGGTAACTTCGTCCTCGATTTGCAGATTAGAAGAACAACGAGTGTATAGAATATTTTCTTTGATGGCAAAATTCTATACATAAAAAATATATATAAAATGCGTCACAACATACTGCGAAAATTTGCCTATTAAGAGTTATTGAATATTTTAAATGGATGGGGTATAAGGGGAATATCAAGAGGTTTGATAGAACAAAAGGGATAAAATAAAGAATTTTGATATCACTTAACTTTGAGACTTCTATTGTTTGTTACAATAATTGGAGCCGATTATACACACGTTAGCAGGAATACGCGCTTTACAATTACGTAATTTGAAAATGAAGAGTTTAGGGAACAATCCATAAGCAGGAGGAAATATGTGATACCGATGTTACTGGAGCTCTGGTGTTGTGGGCAAGAAATATGGACAATTGGGAGGAAAGTTCAGGACACGATGAAAGGCAATCCCTCCAGAAGATTATACTGGTCCAAACAGGTTACTTACACAGGTTTACCGAAGAATACTGAGTTACTACGGGGAGTCAAGTGGCTGCAAGAAGCTGGCACTGACAAATGACAGGGAATGTGGGAGCAAATATAAGGGTAATAGTAATAAGGACAACTGATAACAGCGATAATGTTCATATTAGCAAAAATATTGTTAGTGATAATATTAATGGCAAGTAACAATAATGGCAAAATAATGAAGCTGAGGATGAGGATAATATAAAGATAATGATAATAAAAGTAACAGAAGCAATGGTAGCAATGTTTACAGTAATAAAAGATAGTGTTACTAATATCAATGATAATCATATTTTCTTATAACAGTGCCACTAATAAAAACATCATTGT
>NC_091580.1:10811083-10816083 GCF_042767895.1 Penaeus vannamei | reverse complement strand
ATGTTTTATCATTATTATTACTATCGTCTGTATGTGCGCCCGCGGGCGCACACACACACACACGCGCGAGCGCGCGCGCGCGTACGACCCACTGTCAGGGCAGTTCCTTTTACTTGTATAGAAAGGCCTGTCTGTAACATTTCGCGCTTCAAGTGCCATGAGCCGTTTTCCTGGGAGGCCTAACAAAGGCAAAGCAGCAATGGTATCAAGGGAGAAAAACAGCTTCTGTCTGGAAATCAGCGAAGCACACAACGCAGAACGGAGGAGTCAGGAGGCCACGCGCGGAGGCCGAGCGAGTCAGACATGTAACTCGAAGCCAGTCTGCGAGCTTGCATGTTGCCGCGGAAGGTTTGCGTCTAAGGTTTTCAAGCCGCGATTGCGCAGAATTGTTCATTGTTCTTCCGTTTAGGGTTTTATGGTCAACTTCTCATATCGTGATGACTTTGTGGTCATCGCAGTCGTTGAGAGTGTTCCCGCCGCCACTTGCACAACGGCTGGAAATTAATTGGATCCCGAGGAGGAGGCTTGCCGGACAAATAAAATGCATATTCCTTGAATCGGTGGTTTAAACGAGCGAATTCAGCCCACGCCAAATCAGATTATCAGAATATGGAATATACTTTGCCCAAACATCTTCATCTGATTGAAATGAGAGAATGTTTTCTTCACGGAGAATATTCATCTTGTTTAAATCTTGTTTAATTCTGCTTACGAAATACCTTAGTATATATTAAGTCAAAACGAATATTCCATTAAGTAAATATACGAAAACGAGAAAAAAAATATCTGATGCTTCATAGGAAACACATTTTGTCATTAATTTATTATAAAAACATAAATGATCTATTTGCCTAGTATCTAACAAAACACTACTGATTCGACATTTTTTTTCTTTTTCTTTTTAGAAAACTTTTACGTCGGCTGAAAACCTTATTGATCTAGAGCAGAGGTCGGCAACCTCTAGCACGAGTGCCAGACTTGGCACGCAGAGCGCTTGTCTACGGCACGACATATGATTCAGAAGAGCAAAGAATAATGTTAAACAGCAAAATAATAGGCGAGAGAGAGAGAGAGAGACAGAGAGAGAGAGAGAGAGACAGAGAGAGAGAGAGAGAGAGAGAGAGAGAGAGAGAGAGAGAGAGAGAGAGAGAGAGAGAGAGAGAGAGAGAGAGAGAGAGAGAGAGAGAGAGAGGCTTACAACGATGTGCCCAGATATTAATATGGTGAGTATATATCGAAAATTATCAAATATATGTATTTTTTGTTACAATGAATACTATATGCTACACAAATATTACACTTATGTTAGGCATGTGCAGGAAAATACACGTATACAGTGCTCAAAAAAATGGCACGCAAGGTTATTAATAAGAAGGCATTGATTATAAACCGGCACACTATGTTCAAAAGGTTGCCGACTCCTGATCAAGAGAGTACAACCAGTAATGAGAAGCAACACGTCGAAGTGTGCCCATGACAGTATGCTTCCTTTGTAGCCTCACGCAATTCACTTCCCATGGACGTACAATAGATACAACACAGCTTTGTTCCTTCGTCTCGCTTTTGTTGCAAGGTTCATA
This sequence comes from Penaeus vannamei, assembly GCF_042767895.1. NCBI lineage: Eukaryota > Metazoa > Arthropoda > Malacostraca > Decapoda > Penaeidae > Penaeus > Penaeus vannamei. The sequence continues at coordinate 10,814,503 of NC_091580.1, read as the reverse complement.
CACTGGCAACCTCAGGCTCCCTTCACTTAATTAGGTTCGAGATAACGCAATCTGCCTCCTGGTAGTGAGAACGGATGGCATCATCTTGAAAACGAGGTACATTTACCCTCTTTTGATGACAGCTAATTATAAATAATAAAAAAAACTGAAGCAGCAACATAATATTCATCAGTAATAATAGACAGCAGTAGAGTATTTGTGATGATCGTAGTGATGGGGATGATAATGTTAATGTTGATGGTAATGGTAAATGATAACAGCAATATTAGGATGGAAAAGAAAAAAATATCTTAAAGATGATATTCAGACTGCTGTGATGCAGATGGCGATGCTAATTATAATGCGATCTTAAGGGGTCATCATGATTATAACAACAAAATGATAACAATAATGATGATGATGATAATGATAATAATAATAATAATAATAATAATAATAATAATAATAATAATAATAATAATAATAATAATAATGATAACAATAACAATAACAATAATAATAATAATAATAATAATAATAATAATAATAATAATAATTATGATTATATTAATAATAATAACAATAATAATAATAATAATAATAATAATAATGATAATAATGATAATAACAATAATAAAATGATCATAATAGCAATGAAAATAATGATTATGTTTATACATACGAATATAAGTACCTACATGAACATATACGAATACATTCTATAATTGCCAACTTCCGTTCTCTAATAATTGCAATGCATTTTCTTTTTATATTTAGCGTTGACTATTTTATTTTCTCGTATACTTTTGCTTATCTATATATACCTATTATCAATTTCCTAAGTGTTTTGCAAGGTGCTTATCATTGCTACATTTGGTTATTACTATTATAATAACCGCGCTAAGACAGGGAAAATCTAAGGGCACCGTCATAAAGATATATAAAAAAATACATTTACTGATACATGATATGATCTGCACAGGTAAAGACTGACGTCATAAAAAAACGACAAATGCCACTCGCGCTCACTGCGATTTATGCACATCCATGTTTGTAACAGCATAGATATTAATCATATCATCAAAGTGCAACGTCAGATAACTAATACATAAACTTATAATGGGATATGTATTATTTACCTTAATATGCAAGTCATTCACTTTGAATATTGCAGAATCTGCTGTGCAATGATAATGAATATCTTAATGAAAGCAGATTTTGCCAAAGTTTGTATTTACAAAATCTGAAATGTAATTTAATATTCAAACATCTATATTTGGAATATATATTAATCAATCAATCATTAATATATATATATATATATATATATATATATATATATTCTGTATAATATTTACTATAATAATTATATAATTCGAGTAGCTGGCCCAAAAAACGTGGAGTCCTACGGTTAGCGGAACCTAAGCTTAAGGCTCAGAGTGAACATTATTTTTTTTTTTTTTTAAAGTTAAGTAGCGGTTAAAGATTTCTAAATAGTTTTGACACTACTGACTAGTTTTTGATACTCTATAAGACCAACCCAAAATATTCTATCCCCTACTTAAATGATTGACTGAATGGACTCATCCCCTGGAGGTCCTTTGGTGTCCGGATCTGTAATAATAGAACCTAATGCTAATCACATTCTATTGTTTTGTCACTATAAGTTGCTATATATGCATGTTTGCATGTGATATATTTGTACGTATATATTGCTACATGTGCGTAAGAGGAAAGAGAGGGATTCCTATTTATTTTACTTACCTATTCTTGGAGTAGTTATTGTTAGGGGACCCTTTGGGGTTAATGATCTTCATCAAAATGATTGCTGCCCACATGAGATTTGTTCAGCCGATGAAATTTCTCTGTTTTATTTAGATTTCTGAGCCACTGCATACATCAGAAGGTGGGATATCAAAAGGAAAACAATGATTGCTTGAATTTTAGTTTCCGTATTAATATTACTAGTATTACTCAGTGTCACCTATGTAAACTCATATTATATATAGTGCATATGTCCTTACTGTCTCATATCTCGATTGCTGACTTTTCATTTCCCACAAATGACACAAGCATGTTAAAATACCTGGTGCTGTTGAACTACATCCAATCAAATGTGTTGTTAAAACTGTAAACAAACAGACGACACACAAGTGACCCGACAGCCACCTAGTGATTAAGCATGCAAACTAATAGGGATTAACTGAGTCTCCATTGAAGTCAGACTATCTGTGTATATATATACCTAGCTTTCAAGAGAGTGGGAGTTCACGCCCAAGCCCACGACTGGGTGTACATACCTTCCCGTTAAGCTCCCCCCCACCCATTTTGTAAACGTAATGAAAAGTATTTTCTCTGTATTTTGTGGTGGTTTTAGCACTTGCACGAAAGAACGGTCACTGGACATTTTTTTATGGTACGAGTGATATATTTTGTGTATACTGACTAATCGATAAACTGTTAACCAGTAATAAGTAAGGGAATCCTATAGTGCAGTCCAGCCAGTCTGCTTTTCTGAAATATAAAGGTAATTACATCTATAGCTAGTAGATTCTGTATATGATAAACTAAGACATATACACGTGAAAATATAACCCTATTTAGTGAGCATGAGCTGACCCCCCCCCCCCCCGCACACATACACACACGTACATATTTAATAATGTCTGTATGAATATATACATATATGTGTATGTGAGAGAGAGAGAGTTATTAACGTGGTTCAGAATTTATTTTAAAACTTAACAAAACGTTATTCCATTGATCGCAAACAATAAAGGAGACGGAGACGGCGATCTGGTCAAGAACACTTTGAGTCCAACAAGTGGCGACTTTACGTGACTTGAAGTGCAAGGAGAGATAAAAAATGAGGTGCTATTGTCATGCTTTATTGAATGACATTTTTTTATGTTTTATTTGAATGACGAGACTAAGACTAATAGGAAAGATGGAGGAAATGAACACTTCAAAGAATGGAGGACAAGAAATGTGGATATTTTTTATCTTGAATATTTTTGAGTCAGGAACAGAGGAGGTAGAAGTTGTAATTTCAAAAAAGTATAAAATTTTAGGAAAAGAAACTAGTGACAGAGATGTGAAGCAATTTCATATTCTAAATAAATTTATCAGCAAATGGAACAACCTAGAAGAAAAGTTGAATGCGCCCTAAAAGCATATCAGGTCAAAGCGTTGTTTGATAATCTAAATAAAAAAAAAAAAAACAGTCCCCTAAAGTCGAGTATTCCCCTTACTTAAATAGCTAAACTAAAGTAAGACCACAGTATACAAAAAATAAAACACACCTATTGCAGGCACAAAAGGCTAGTATACACATCAATAAAGTTGTATATACATTGTGGTTAAACATAAATATACAAATTTATGTAAGAATATATATATATATATATATATATATATATATATATATATATATATATATAT
>NC_091580.1:10798583-10801083 GCF_042767895.1 Penaeus vannamei | reverse complement strand
AGACGTTATTCACACAGAATATCAAGCGTAGATCATACAGCTGGCTTTTGACTGTGTCCGTTGCAATATCAGTTCCAGAACTGTGAAAGGCCAGAGCAAAGGTTATGCCACAACACAAAATTGCTACTTAAATTTATTTACTGAAATGTCAAATAGAACATAGTCCAAAATATGAGCAATACGCAGTTTACTTTTCGTTTTTTCCTTTCATTTTGTTCTCATAATACTGTGTTTACAAGGAAACTAACAGACGCATAGTGTTTGTGTGTTTATTTGTTCATTTATTTATTAATTTACTCATATTACGGGCGTATATGTGTGTACATATATGTACAAATATGGAAATGTATTTCTTTCCATATCTTCATTCCTTGCCATTCTCTATCACTAAAATCAATCAGCCACTGTGGGCAACTAGCGCATCCGGCGTCCACTTCCAGCCCCAGGGGATCCTCTTGGCAAGGCGCCACCTGAGGATGTGGCCCATCGCGGCTTCCTCGGAACAGATTCGATCTTAGTCGTGCCGTCAGGGTTGTCTTTGGAGGAGATAACGTGATGGGCGGAATCATCTGAAGGGTGTCGAGCCAGGTGTCCATAAGGCTGGAGGTGCTGGTCTTAGATTGCACAAGAACCTGTAGTATAAGGCGTGGAGACGAGACTGCGGGGTAATAACAGGGCCATGAAGAGGTGGACTCCTGATGCTCTTGTCAAGAGGGTTCAGCAGCTGACTTCCTGGTCTGATAGACAGAGGCATGAACTATACTACCAACTACAGTACCATGACTGTGTCAATTGAGCAATTTTTCAAAAAAAAAAAAAAACTTGGATCTAAATTTCAGTTCAAGAATTCTCTAAACCCAAGAGATTCACTTCCTTAATATGTACACTAAGTTACCACTAGGATCTCCAGAGTCTTAGATGATATAGCAATTACACAAGCAAAGATTGATATATGTATGTGTGTGTGTGTGTGCGCGCGCGTTTATACACACACATATATACATATATATGTATAAACACACACACACACGCATTTCATGTATACCGTTCATACCCGAGCGACCGGCGGCCAGAGCGGCCTGCGAGCGCCGAGAGCGAGCGCCGGCGAGGGAGGGAGTCCGATAACGACTCAAAGATGGAAAACATTAGAAGGAGATAAAACGGAAGTTTAAGAGCTATAAAGAGTGGAGAGCGAGAGGAAAAAAGAGAGCCAGCCATTCGCCTATTGATCGCATGATATACGGGAAAAACGTTTAAGAGAAAACGAAGTCAGAACTGAATAACCTCAAGACAAAAGGGTCTTTTCCAATTATCTCCTCAGTGTAAATATTATTTTCCTTTTTTATCTCCGTAGGGCTCTTCCCTTTCAAAATACATCCTTGTTTTTCACCACGTATTTTATTTTCGTCTCTCCTACTTCTATTATTTTTTCATTTACATCTCTTCTTCCTCCCTCCTGCGTTTATTGAGGCATAAACAGGATTCTGGAGGCAGTTCAGTGTTGTCTCCGATACGGAATTCTCGATTTCTTTGCCGGAAAATTTATCGAGCTTCGTTATTATTGTTTTTGTGTCTCGGGAAAAAGAATGGTGTGGCTGGGTATATGTTGATTTTGGGACACGAAAAATAACACACATACAGGCACATACACACACATATGTATGTACATAGATAGATAGACAGATAGATATATGTACATACATATGCAAATACATATATACATACATGCATACATGCATCTCTCTCCTTCTCTCTCTCTCTCTCTTTCTCATTCTTTCTATCTATATATATAAATATACATATATATATATATATATATATATATATATATATATATATATATATATATATATATATATGTATATGTGTGTGTATATATATATATATATATATATATATATATATATATATATATATATATATATATATATATATATATACATATATATATATATATATGTGTGTGTGTGTGTGTGTGTGTGTGTGTGTGTGTGTGTGTGTGTGTGTGTGTGTGTGTGTGTGTGTGTGTGTGTATGTATATATATACTTATATATATATATATATATATATATATATATATATATATGAATATTTATATATATAGATAGAAAGAGAGAGAGAGAGAAGGAGAGAGAGCCTCAATAAATGGAAAAAAAAAAAAAAAAAAAAAAAAAAAAAAATATATATATATATATATATATATATATATATATATATATATATATATATATATATATATGTATGTATGCATGTATGTATATGTGTCTATATATATATATATATATATATATATATATATATATATATATATGTATATATATATATATATATATATATATATATATATATATATATATATATATTATGCATTTATGTGTATATATATATATATATATATATATATATATATATATATATATATATATATATATATATATATATATATATATATATATATATGCGTGTGTGTGTGTGTGTGTGTGTGTGTGTGTGTGTGTG
>NC_091580.1:10791083-10793583 GCF_042767895.1 Penaeus vannamei | reverse complement strand
CTTATTCATTTATTTATTTTGATTTATTTATTTTTGATTTATTTAAGTTATTAATTATTTCTTTTTTCTTTTACCCGAGGTGTGTGTTTTTATTATCATCATTTAGGTGCCATTAAATGTTGATGGTGATCCGGATCATGATCCAGATCCAGCGAATTGTTAGAGGATTGCATCAGTTATTCACATTGATCTCGCAGTAAGAATAATTATTATCATTATCATTGCCTTTACTCTCCACCCTGACGGAGGTATGCGTTCTCTGTGCTTCTAGTTTTCTGTCTATCGTTCATTTATTTATTTATGTTTCTTTTTTCTTTCTATTTTATGCTAATGAAATACAGGTTTAAAAAATACAGCCCCTTAATTATCAATTATTTTTCTTATTCATGAAGTTTATGAAATTAAGATATATTCCAGCTGATTCATGAATATCCACTTGAAATCATTTACACTAACGCCCCCTTTTTAATAACGCTGTTCTGGTGCAGCTCCATTATGTCTGTCGGTTTATTCTCCTCATATGGGCTTCGCACTCCGCCCTTTCTCCCTCGTAAATAAATACCGTATATCGTTAATAATTCTGAGTACTGCACCTCCCCCATCGTGTTTTCAATATGCGAAATATTGCCTTCACAAATTGCATTCCTGCATATTTTCCATGGACTTGCGTGACTAAACTTTACCGATTCTTTGCATGCACGTAATGCAAGCTTCCACGGTTTCTCACATATATAAATAAATTACTTAATAAATATGTATACATACACACACACATACACACACACACACACACACACACACACACACACACACACACACACACACACACACATATATATATATATATATATATATATATATATATATATATATATATATATATATATATACATATATATATATATATATATATATATATATATATATATATATATATATATATATATATATATATATATATATATACATCTATACATGTGTGTGTGTGTGTGTATGTGTGTGTGTGTGTGAGCCATGGATTAAACCAGAATATCAAAGGGTTCATAACAACAAGAATGATAATAATGATATTTATAATAGTAATAACAGTATTACCAATAATGATAATAATGATAATAATTATAGTGATAATAATAGTAAAATAATAGTAGTAACAGTAGTAGCGGTAGTAGTAGTAGTAATAGTGACACAAATACTAACATCATCAGTAATAATAATAATAATAATGATAAAAATAATAATAATAATAATAATAATAATAATAATGATAATAATAATAATAATGATAATAATAATAATAACAACAACAGCAATAATAACAATAATGATAATGATGATAATGATAACAATAAGATAATAATAAAAATAATATGAACAACAATAACAATAGCAACGACAACAACACTAACAATAAAGATAATCGTAATATTATAATGATGATAATACAAACAATAATAATAGTATTACTACTACTAATGATATTATGATAATAAAAAGGAAAAGAATGATATCAATAACATAAATGATAATGATATTCTTAACAACAGCGCCAACTGATCACTAAGCTTACATAACCCCAAGAGACCTTATACAACATTCATTTGTAACCGATAAATAGACACCTTTTTCTTCCGCTGATCTGATCATGTTATACGTCTCCTTATACAAGAGGAAATTAATTCCCGAATCCAAACAAAGGCAGGCCCGAGGGTTGCCGAGGGGAAAGTAATCAATGAACCGATGGCTGAGGTGATCCTTTTAGGATTATAATAACAACGGGTATTTGTTTACCTTCGTTTGGCTTTGTTATGTCATCGTTTCCTGTTGTTGTTTGGCACTTCTAATAATTTCCGGGTGAAAAAAAGGGATTGGGGAGGGAGGGAGAGAGAGAGAGAGAGAGAGAGAGAGAGAGAGAGAGGGGGGGGGGATAGATCGATAGATAGATAGAGAGAGAGAGAGAGGGGTGGAGGGAGGGAGGGAGGATAAGATATATATATATATATATATATATATATATATATATATATATATATATATATATATATATATGTATATATATAGAAAGAGAGAGAGAGAGAGAGAGAGAGAGAGAGAGAGAGAGAGAGAGAGAGAGAGAGAGAGAGAGAGAGAGAGAGAGAGAAAGAGAGAGAGAGAGAGAGTACATCTGCAAGTGATCTGGAAAATTACCTGATTTGAAAGATCTGTTGATGGATGTCAGGGAGGAGATGATTTCGCAACGGCTTCTGGAGTGTCATGTCCACTAGCTGATTGATCAAGGATATTAATGATGTCCTTCAATTAATCTTTAGATACTTGGGACAATCTTAATGAACACTCAGAGGGGAGGAATTGGCGGAAGTCAGATTAGACAAGGTGAATTTGACTTACTAGATTAGCTCCCGCCTTCACTTTAATATCTATCGAATTCTTCCGCAATCTCTTTTGGATCAGACGTTATTTCAATTGTTGAACGTGATAGACAGATAGATTGCAGCTTGAC
>NC_091580.1:10771083-10776083 GCF_042767895.1 Penaeus vannamei | reverse complement strand
ACAGGCAAGTGATCTAATTTCTGAAAGGACCAACTGTTCACAACGCAGGCATACACACGCACGCACTCAGGCATAAATACACATGCACGCACTCATACATAAATACACACGCACGCACTCATACATACATACACATGTATGCATGCACTCATACATACATACACATGTATGGATGCACTCATACATACATAAACACACACGCACGTAGTCATACATACACATATTATGCGAGGACTCCAGGCTTCCCTTCTCTGCCCTCCATCCACCTCCTCCCTCCTTCCCATTCTCTTTATAGTTCTTCACTTTCCCTTCCCCCAGCGTCTATCCCTTCCCTTCTCCATTTTGTAGTTTTCGTGTCTGTTTCTTCTTTTTCCACTAAGCTTTTTTGCTCCATTTTTACTCCTCCCTGCTCTAGATTTTCTTTTTTCTTCATTTTCTCCCTTTCCCTACTCTCATTTTCCTTTTTCTTGCGTTATTTTACTCTCCTCCATTCTTTTATGTGCAGTTTCTCTTTCCTATGACCTACATTTCTTCCCAAAGTTTTGTCGATATTTCCTTCCTCTAAATCTAGTTTAGCATAACTTCCTAAATTCATTTATTTTTATTTATTTATTTTTTTTATTATTATTATTTTTTTTTTTTTACTTTATTGCAGCATCATTTTACTCTTCTTTTCCTTTTCTATAAAGGTATTTTGCTCTTCTCTCCCCATAGTAATTTTCCTATGCCTTATATCATGACTTCCTCTCAAGGGTGCCACTGTTGCGATTCAGCAGAACATGCAAAATTATCATGATATTTTGTTCAAGAAAGCCCTCAATGGTAAACGTAGTTGGCAGGCTTGAAGTGCACACAAAATAACAAATAATACAATATCTATAAATGGAAAACTGAACAAAACGGTGGCTAAAAATCAGATAAAAGACTAACACTTGGAAACACTTGGTCGGATTAAAACCGGTCTAAACAGCAAAGAAAAAAAGAACAAAGAAAAAAAAGTGAAACAAGACTCAGATATTTAAAACAAAACAATTACAGTAATAAAACACAAGTAAAAGAAAAAATAACCAAACTAAAGTCATATGAACAAATAATAAATTGAAAACAAAAGATCAAACACAAACAGGAAAGTTAAAAATGAAGCAGAACTTAAATTAAATGAATGTCATAAAAAGAAAAAAAAAACTACATTTGAACTAAAAGAACGTAAAATGAATAAATGAACTAAAAGAATTTAAAGAATACGATGGCCCAACAAAGGAAAGCTCAAAACAACCAAAATAAAGCACATCCCATTCAAATAATTAAAAATCTTACGTCCTTTAGCCAAAAACCACACTCTACTAAACTATTATACAGATCGGAGACTCGCTGGGCCTTGCAAACCACGACAGAGGTTCCAGAGATCGGACGCAAGAATTCTGACGCTCCCTCTTGGCTGATCCTCGCGATATAAACAGACAATCGCTGTGGGTGATTGCCGAGTGTTTCGTTATTACGGTAAAAATGGTTTCTAAATTCGATAGAATGTTTTTGGTTCGTTGGATCTTACAATATTGAAGTAAGAATTAATACCCTAAAAGTATAGAAATACGTAAGTAATCATATATACGATAAAAAACAAACAAAAATAAAAAGCGAGATTATATAAAATGCAACATTTAAAGGGACAATAGAAACTATACAATAAAACGAAAGAATGAAGTAGGTGGAGCTAGTCTTCAACACTATATACTAAAAGATTTCGAGATATAAACAAAGACAATCGCTGTGGATGATTGCCAAGTGTCTGTTTCATTATTACAATGAATTTGATTTCTAAATTCGATGAAATGTCTTGGTTCCGTGAATCTTACGATATTAAAGTAAGAATTAATGCAGTAAGAGTATAAAACATATATAAGTAATCATATATACGATAAAACAAACGGAAATAGAAAACGGGAGTATACAAAATGCAACATTAAAGGGATAATTGAAACTATACAATAAAACATAAGAATGAACTAGATGGATAATGTCTAAAACCTTATATACTATATAATTTCAAAATAAATCAAAAGATTGGTAATACAAAATATTAAAGAAATGTGGCCATCCTGATTTACTCCTTGCAGAGGACGAGCTTGAAATACAGAGGGCGCTAACACATTTGGGGGTAACTCCCTTAAAATATAACACTACAGTAAAAGCTGGAGACTACGTTTATATTTAGTGATGGATCTTTTTTTTCTTTTCTTTTCTTCTTCCACTCCCTTTTCTCTGTCTTTAGCTTTGTTCTTGTTTATTTTTACTTTGGTTTATCCCTTTATTTATCCTCCCCTGTCCCTGGCTACGTTTGAAGATACTGAGAACACATTTGGATTGTATGTCACTCTTACCTAATGCCCTCCACTTTTCGTGTTTATACTTTGGCTATTAGGCAGAGTTTGATTTTCATCATGATTATCTAAAAGCGATGAAGACATTTCTAATTACAACATATGACTTTTATTTTTATTTTTCGTTATCGGGCCTTTTTGAAGCCATATATATATACCAAAGTGCCGCTCTCATTTTTTTTCTTTTGCGTTTTCATTTATATTCCACTTGTCAGCTTTTAAGTTTTTTTACTGGGACATTTCCAGCCCTTGTATTTAGAGTTGTTGTTATTTAGAATTATTTAGAATTCTAGTTCTAATATTTGACGATATTACAATCGTTTCTGATTTTAGATGACTGATGAAGAAGGATTATCATTTTTGTTATACTAATCTATAAGTTCGTTTTATTTCAGATTGAGAGAGAGAGACACACACACACACACAGAGAAAGAGAGAGTATGTGTGTGGATGAAAGAGATTGAGAGAGAGAGGGGGGGGGGAGAGAGCGTGTATGAGTGAGAGAGAGAGAGAGCGTGTACGAGTGAGAGAGAGAGAGCGTGTGTGAGTGAGTGAGAGAGAGAGCGTGTATGAGTGAGAGAGAGAGAGAGCGTGTATGAATGAGAGAGAGAGAGAGAGCGTGTATGAGTGAGAGAGAGAGAGAGCGTGTATGAATGAGAGAGAGAGAGAGAGCGTGTATAAGTAAGAGAGAGAGAGAGCGTGTATGTGTGTGAGAGAGAGAGAGGGGGGGGAGTGAGAGAGCGTGTATGAGTGAGAGAGAGAGAGAGTGAGAGAGAGAGAGAGAGAGAGAGAGAGAGAGAGAGAGAGAGAGAGAGAGAGAGAGAGAGAGAGAGAGAGAGAGAGAGAGACAGAAACAGACAGAGAGAGGCGTGTTAATGGAATGAAATAAGATTTTTGTGATATCACATAGTAACAGAACCTAAATATAGAACGCCTTTGCTTTTTCAAGTTAACAGTAACGGTGTGTACTGGATTTCCATGAACACTCTCTTACGCCGGGCTTCATGTTTTTTTTATGAATGGAAGTAGCTATATATATATATATATATATATATATATATATATATATATATATATATATATATATACTAAATCGGATGATATACCAAGTCATCAGTCGGATGAAAACAAGATCATCAAAACTTAGAAACACCAAAGGCATCACAAAGGAGTGGGAAAACATCCTAGAAATAATGATGTTGTCAGAGCTGAATTCTTGTTTATTGGTTGTTAAAGGAAAATAAAAAAAGGTATATATATATATATATATATATATATATATATATATATATATATATATATATATATATATATATATATATATGGAGATCCACAAGCAGGAATAGGAATTCCATAAATATATATATTCTTTGATTTATGCAATAGATAAGAACAGCGAATGTGAATGCCTTTGATGAAGTGCCCGGCTGCCCATATCGTAAAGATTTCACTACATGGCCTAATGGATTAATGGGGAAAGTGGCATTTTACAGCACCGAGAAGATGAGTGTGGGATGCAGGTAGAAATCTGAATGATCAAAGAAAAAAATCGTTCTGAACTGATGGTGAACCGAGCAATAAAAATAGAGCAGGGTTACCGCCATTACTGCAGATTGTACGAATACAACGCTGGAGCCATGACTTCGGCGAGGATTGAAGTTTATAATTAACGATTACTTGTACATCATGATGTAAGAATCTAAACAGAGTTATGGACGAGTAACAGATTAGCGAAATTTCACTGAAGTGCAGACGTTGTTATGGTTAATAAACGAAGTCTAGACAACGTAATCCGAAGTCGAGACTCCATCAGTGCATTCGGATGGCTTGCATTAATGAGAGTTGCTATAGAAAGTTTTGATTTACGGCAATACACGTGTCAATATTTGTTCTTTTTATGATTACTATCATTTGTGCCGTGAATACCATGATTATTTTTCGTCTTTCTATTTGTATTATTTTTTGTAATCGTTATTATTATCATTCCCATGTTAATTATTGTCTTTATCATTGCTATAAGGATAATTTTAATCTCCATTAGCCGATATTTTATTATCAGTTTCATTATAATTATCTTATATCATTATCATTTTTATAATTCTTATTGTTAGTGCTTTATGTATCATCATATTCTACAGTGGTAGCAATATTGTCGTTATTGTAATTATTACTGTAATTATTTTTTTCGTGAAAGAGTAGGGAATATGAAAAGGAATAAATATGAAACAAATAGTATAGCAGTAGAACATATAAACACCAACTCCCCTCATAAACAACCCAATTCACACACATTTTCCATAGTAAAAGCCACCATTGTATTTCACTTCGCCAGAGCATTAAACCACATTCATAATTTTGGCTAACCACTGTGTGTCTGCTACACTGGAAACCCATTACACAAACGCAGAGAGTACTGCAATGTTTTCCTCTTTCCACATTGCAGACTTTCTAACTGTCGACGTATTTTTATATTAATTCCTCTCTTATATTCCATATATCTGCATACGTATTCCCTTTCTCCTGTCCAGTGGCGAATCTACAAGGGAAAAGGTACCCTCTTACTGCCCGGTGGTCTTTTTGCTACATGACATGTATAACTTTTAAGTCTTACAAAGCTTC
>NC_091580.1:10753583-10763583 GCF_042767895.1 Penaeus vannamei | reverse complement strand
TGCCTAACGTTGATGATGGTTATTAGCATTTTATGGGGCATTGAGACTAGTCCTCGTTTTGCAGGACTAATATTGCTCAAGAGACAATCATATTGATCAAATAAAGTAGAATTTCCTTCAATAGTCAATATCAATATGTATGTGTGTGTGTGTGTGTGTGTCTGTGTGTGTGTCTGTGTTGCTGTCTGTTGCTGAAAGTCACATCACAAGTTACACAACGTTGCTACTACACTGCTTTTGATTTTGATTTGATTTTTGATTTGCTTTCGATTTGATTTTTGACTGACACTGATTTTGATTCCGGACATATAACCCGAATTTCGCAACGTGACTGTATCTTCCTGTAACCAATCAGAACAGAGAGAAAGGGTCTAAGAACGCGTGCAAATAAATCATTTGACTTCAAACTTCCACAAGCGTTACGCCCCGCAAACCCTCCTCGCGAACTTTCCAGCGCGACAGTTGTCAGAAAAATAAACAACAGAGAAGAAAGAGTCATACAAACAAATTCTATATATATATATATATATATATATATATATATATATATATATATATATATAGAGAGAGAGGGAGAGAGAGAGAGAGAGAGAGAGAGAGAGAGAGAGAGAGAGAGAGAGAGAGAGAGAGAGAGAGAGAGAGAGAGAGAGAAAACACTTATAGACTTTAATTGCGGTATTCATAGCGCAAGTTGCAATCTCTTTTCGTCAATAACAAAGCACGTTAATTCGTCCCTTATTTCACATTCAAATGCATTTACCGGTTACGAATCCCAATGAGAGACAATTACTGCAATATACTAATTATAATGATAATAATAATTAACAAGAGTTAGAATAAGAAAAGAATAATGATAATAATAATAATCAACACGAGTTTGGAATAAGAAAAGGAACGTTGCTGACGATAATGATATAATAATCGATAGGAATAAAGAATTTTGAATAATAATGATAATAATGATGTTAATAATGCAAATAATAATAAAGTTGAAGAACAAGTAGATTTAGGTCGGTTTCCAGGCACAATTTCCCATTCTAGAATACGATTCATTATGATCACAATACACATTCAGTACAAAACAAAACTTCTAAATATTTGAACATTATTCTTTTAGTTGGTAAACCATTTTTCCGCGAATATAATGATGTATGTGCGCGTGTGTTGTTGTGACGGAACACCGACCACGTTAAGGAAGTTCGGAACATAAACATGGCGAAGGAATTCTATGGCAAATGGTTATCAAGGCAGCTAAGAGGAGTCAAAATGCTCCACGTGTAACTCATTTTCTTTACTGAGGATACAAATCAAAACTTATGTGACAGCAGCGGAAAGCGGTAAACACAAAGAAGAGTTTCCATGTTCTCGTTTTTTGAGGTACATTTTCCCCCTAAAACGAAGCTTTCTGTTGTTCTCACTTTGAGCGATAAAAGTGCTGCGTCATTCTAATTAGCAAAAATTTTAATATAAATTTTGCCTTGACTTCCTATGAGACGAGAAAAAAAAATAAACACGTAGAAAAATATATAAATAAATAAAGATCTCGGAGCGGAAATTGAAAAATATATATATATTTCCAGCGGCTCCAGATGAAAATCCACACAGCGATTTATATCTGCAATAGGGGCATAAATCACCAGGGTCCGCGGGCGGCGTTGTACACGTCAGGAATGCCGGAGAACACAGCTCCACTCGCGCACTAAATCTCTTCCACCTCCCGGACAGGATTTATCATGCGCACGGATCCATCTGAATATTTGACATTATCTACTGTGTCTTCTGCGTATTGTTCGGTACAATTTTATTATGAAAATGAAAATAAATCTGATTACATAAGTAGGACAAAAAAAAGTTGAAGATATAGTAATCTACATTCAGTAAGTATCTTACAGTTCAAATACAAGCTCCTGGTATCTGATGGTCAGACCCGTTCCTACCGACATCTCTCATCCATATTACGGCAAGTCTATTATCCTAAAATTTTCAAGGATCTATTAACATCTTTGTTGATGGGGGACATCAGTCGAATGGGTTAATGACTGCATTTCAACGAAGAAGCTCGTGTGAGGTATTCGCCAAGCTTCTGCATTCTCGAAAACAATACTGCTCAGGGATAACTCACACAATAAGACTCTTCCCTGTATTATGTATCATAGCCTACTCGTACCTCATTCCTCACGCACTATTTTAGGCCGTGCTAATGCCAAAGGTTCGTGGGAGCCTCATAAATGGTAGTCACGATATGCAGATATCAGAAAAGAACCTTGTTAAACTGCCTAGTGCAATAATTAATGGAAAGTATGTATGTATGTATGCATGGATGTATGTGAGAATGTGATCTGTAAACATACACATATACCCAAAACTGTGTAGTATATATATATGTGTTTTTTTCGCGGGGGGAAGGGGGAGTCTACATGTAAATACTGTTTGAATAACAACTCTGATCAAGCCAGTATTGATTGACTGTCTCAGTGCAGATGTGAAAATGTAAAGAAAACAAAATCGCATATACATTCTTGTTCACATCTTTCACTGACAACGTAGCAATGGAGACTCAACCCTATCGTTTATCACTACTGCCAGGCTAGACGAATCATTTCAGATCCCATGTGAATTTCAGGCTTCTATAGACATCTCCTTTTGAATAACCCGTTTAGTATCAAGCCGGCTCAACCTCTACAGCGGCCTAGCACCACTGAACTACCACCACTTAAACAATACTAAATCCTATAACTAATCAGAAAACAATGATTAACAGAGGTAAGTGGATGCAAGAGGAACTTTCTGGAATATATATCAACTAAGTTTTTAACAATATCTCCCCTTGTCCACTGCCCTTTAGACTCTCCAAACGAAATTAGACACCCAGATTTTCCCCCAAACGTAAATTCTAGAGCCGCTGCAATCTCCGCCACGCCAACAGCCAACTCTGCTTAAATCATTCTTGACTCTCCAGCAAACCCTCTTGCTTTTCAGGCGCTTTCCTCCCCGTGATTTATTAATTTAATTCTTCATCCTTATGTCGCGGTGTCAGGGAGCTATCGTGCCAGCTTGTAGGCCTTGCTGTCAGAGGGCGCGAGCAGGGATATCACTAGTATTAATTGTCTTTATCTATGGTTAGCTTTCTTGAATAAAGCAGACTTCGACTACGGTTTATTTCTCTCCTTATCTATGTACATGTATTTATGAACATATTGACAGGTATGTGTGAGGCTAGAAATACATATATGTATATATATATATATATATATATATATATATATATATATATATATATATATGTGTGTGTGTGTGTGTGTGTGTGTGTGTGTGTGTGTGTGTGTGTGTGTGTGTGTGTGTGTGTGTGTGTGTGTGTGTGTGTGTGTATGTATATGTATATGTATGTACACATGTATATATATATCTGTGTGTGTGTGTTTATATTCACAAATGTATATATATATATATATATATATATATATATATATATATATATATGTATCTATATATGTGTGTGTGTGTGTGTGTGTGTATGTATGTTTATTTACATAGAATGGTATGCATATATAACCATGTATATATATGTACGAATGTAAATGTGTATATTTTTTATATAAATACATATATATGTTTATATATAGGCCTATATATATGCATGTATATATAGACATATATATATACATATATATATATATATATATATATATATATATATATATATATATATATATATATATATATATATATGTCTACATATATGTATGTCTGTATATACATATAGATGTGTGTATGTGTCTATAAGTATATATAAATATGCGTGTGTGTGTGCATGTGTATATATGTGTATATATATACATATATATGTATATATATATATATATATATATATATATATATATATATATATATATATATATATATATATTTACATACATATACGTTTATATGTGTGTGTGTGTTCTTTTATCCAGTGTAAAAGGATCGTTTTAATTTTCAGTTTATCATAAACCCAACCACACCGCTAATTATCTTCATTTTTTCTCTAATCACCCTTTGTGTATTAAGAAATCAGTTGTCTCGTCAATGTTCCTGAGGGTTTACAGGATTTGCGATAATGAATTAATCGATCGTGAGCTGTACGTTATTTTATAAACATTTTGGAAATTAGGATATCCTCGTTTTTTTTCTTAAATCAGGCACATTCATTTTCGAATTGGACCTTTTATAATCATTCCTGTAATACATAATAGGACAATAATCTCTAATTAATTCCATACAACCCGTCCTTCGATGAATTAGTTGGCATTGACATTGCTTTTACAATGTCAATGCTTTAGTAAGGCATAATGCAGCCATTGGTGCTTTTGATTCCTTTCCAGGTATTTCTACGATTCCTTGTAAGGATTGCACGAAATTTTACATAGGCGAAACCGGTAGAGTCTTTGAGAAAAGGAATTAATGAGCATAGGCGTGATGTTAGCTACGCCAGAGAATCTAATGCCTGTTTTATTAACTTACATGACGAAGGGCATCAGCTGAACTGGAAAGACGCCAAATTAATTCATAAATCGTTTAATCCTTATGAGATAAAAGAAATGCTTGAAGCCCTGCTAATTAAAAAATTGCACAATTTTAGCAGGAGTGCAAATGACTTCCCCAGACTCTTCGAGCTTGACCACCTGAGACCAGATTCAGATCTTTCCAACACTATATAAATTTGTGCAAATTATCGCCTTGTATCCATTTCGGTTTATTATTTGTCTGAAGAGGAACTAGTGAAGAGTTCGAAACGTTACATTTATTTTCAATTCTTATTGTGGCTGTTTTCATTTTCATGCGTGTTTGTGTGTGTATGAGTTGGTGTGTATATGCGTGTGTGTATGTGTACGTGTCTGTATGTATACACACACACACATAGAGATATATATGTGTGTGTGTGTGTGTCTGTATCTATACAAACACACACACACATATATATATGTGTGTGTATACATATGTGTATATATATATATATATATATATATATATATATATATATATATATATATATATATATATAAATGTGTGTATATATGTATATATATATATATATATATATATATATATATATATATATATATATATATATATATATATATATATATATATGCATATATATATATATATATATATATATATATATATATATATATATATATATATATATATATATGTATATATATATACATATATATATATATATATATATATATATATATATATATATATATATATATATATATATATACATACATGTATATGTATACATATATATATATATATATACATATATATATATATATATATATATATATATATATATATATATATATATATATATATATATACATACATATATATGTATATATACATATTTATGTATATATATATATATATATATATATATATATATATATATATATATACATATATATATGTATGTATATATATATATATATATATATATATATATATATATATATATATATATATATATATATATATATATACATATATATATATATATATATATATATATATATATATATATATATATATATGCATATATATATGTATATATATATATATATATATATATATATATATATATATATATATATATATACATATATTCACGTAGATCTTTGTGTGGGTCTGCTTTTCTGTTTGCGTTTGTAGGTTTATGAGTGTCTGTATTTATGTCTGTTTGTTTGTGTGTGTTTATGTATGTGTGTGTGTATGTGTGAGAGTGTGTGTCACCGAATAATCTTCAACCCATACCATTCATTCTAAAAAGATCTTCACTATTACTTCCAAGTAAATGAATCCAACTGTAATTTCTATTGTTTTATCTTTTAATTGCAGTTAATGAAAGCGAAACAGAATCTGCGCGAGACAATTACTAGTCTAAATTTGCATCGCATCAGCTGTTAATGAGATCTCCTGCGGGCAATTTATCATTATACTGTCTGCAATTGCGGCGAGATAAGTATACATGGCTAATGATATACTGTCTCAAGTTATCATTTATATATTTTTCACCTATCTATTTATCTATTTTGGTACTTATTTATTTCACTTTCTTTCTTTCTCTCCCTCCCTCTGTCTCGCTCTCTTTCTCTGTTTCTCTTTATTTGTCTATCTCTATCTCTCTCTACCTGTCTATCTATCTATATGTGTATCCATCTATCTATCTATCTATATCTCACTATCTTTCTATGTATATGAATATGTATAAGTATATATGTATAAATATATAAATATATATATATATATATATATATATATACATATGTCTATATATATATATATATATACATATATATATATATATATATATATATATATATATATATACATATATATATATATATATATATATATATATATATATATATATATATACTCTCTCTCTCTATCTCTCTTTCTCTGTTTCTCTTTATCTGTCTATCTCTATCTCTCTCTACCCATATATATATATATATATATATATATATATATATATATATATATATATATATATATATATATATATATGTATGTATGTATGTATTTATACAAACACTCTCTCTCTATCTATCTATATATCTTCTTTCTCCCTTTATACATTTACTTCCCCCGGAAGACTTTCGTAAAAAAAAAGAAAGACTGAAACAAGATGTAATTAAAAAAAGAAAGAAAAAGAAGTAAACAACAACTGATATTTCAATTACTCGAGACAGTCAGAACGCCCTTGTCACTCCCACGTGTGCTTCCAGTAATCTCCCTGTCACTCAGCTTCCAACATTTCTTCTCATTTCCTTCCCTCTCTCTTCCTTTGCCGTTCATTAAGCCTCTGTAACTACTGATATTCGTCCTTCAACATTCAACATTCAACGTTTTCTCCTTTGGAAGGTTTCTGTTTAGTCTGAGAGATGAATGTTGTTATTGTTGAGATCATTATTATTGTTTTATCATTACGATCTTTCATGTTGATTGTTGTTATCATTACTGTTGTTGCATTTTTGGTGTTATTGCCATCATCATCATCATTACTGTTGCTTTGTTGTTTCTGTTGTCGATGATTCTGTTGGTGATTTAATCTTCATCACTATCATCATCATATTGTCATTAAACTCTTCACCGTCAGTTTCATCACTTCCATCACAGACAACAATTACTCTTACTATTATCATCATTACTATCATTATGATATGTGTGCCCTTTTATTGTCTTTATTCATTTATTATTTATTCATTTATTTCTATATTTATCTATTTTCAATGTTCTAATTCATGGTTTTATTTTTGTTTATTCGTTTATTCTATTTATTTGTTTATTGTTTCTTTTTTCACAAGATCAGAAGGCCGACGATTCGGAGACGCCTTCTCCAACTGAAACTCTTAAAGTCGAATATCGCGTGTTTTAGGCCTGAGAGCTGGTGGCGCATGTTCTTCACTTCAGGAACTTCCAATCCGACGAATGGAAAGGAGGATTTAAGAAGGAGGGGTGGGAGGAAGGAGGGAGGGAAGATGAAGGAGGGGAGGGAGGGAGGGAGGGAGAAGGAAGGAAGGAATGGAGGAAAATAAGGAGACGAGGCAAGGGGGGAAGAAGGGAAGAAGGAAGGAGGGAAATGAGGGGAGCAGAGAAGGAAGAATATAGGAATGGAGGGTAATGAGGGAAGGACGAAGGGAAGGAGGAAGGAGAGATCGAATTAAGAAGGATGGGAGGAGGAAGAGAGGAAAGGAGGAAGGAGGGAAAGGGAAGGAGAGAGGGAGGGAGGGAAAGATCTAGGGAGAAAAGATGGGAGAGCGAGAAAGAGGGAATAGAGAGAGAGTTAAGGAAGAAGAGACGAAGAGAAGGAAGAAGGAAGGGACGAAGAGAAGGAAGAAGGAAGGGAGAGAAGGAGAGAAGAAAATAGAAACGAAAGACGGGTGGAAATGGAAGCATAGAAGGAACAGAAGAAAGAGAGGAAAGTGTGAATAATGAAGCCTGAGAAAATGACGAATTCAAAATAAAAATGCTTACGAAAGGGAAGAACAAAAGAATAAAAGAAAGCCGGAAAGGAGGAGGAAATTATGGTGAAAATCTGTCTTGTCAGCTGTTAATTGTTCTAGGAAATGTCGCCGATGCCAGCATGGTGTGTTGGGGGTGGGGGAGGGGGTTGGGGAAGAGGGCGGGGGGCGTCAGGGGGGGTAGGGGTTTGGGGAAGAGGGCGGGGGGCGTCAGGGGGGATGAGGGATAGGTTGGGGATGCAGGGTGTGAGCGGGGGTTGGGTGGGGTGAAAGGATGGGGATGCAGGGGGGGGGGGGGAGAGGATGGGGATGCAGGGGGGGAGAGGATGGGGATGCAGGGGGGGGAGAGGATGGGGATGCAGGGGGGAGGGGGCAGGATTTGGGGGTTCGGATGTGGGGCCGTGGGCGGGTGAGGGTGTGAGAGGGGAGGGGGATTATAAGATGTGGGTGTAAGTGTGGGTTGTAGGAGGGAATGTGGGTGGGGAGGAGTAGGGGGCTAGGGGTGGGGAGGGAGGCACGAGACTCGACCGGGGGGGTGGGGGGGAGTTAGATATGGGGGGGTTGGGGCTATGGGGGGAGGGGTAGGTGACGTAAACAGGGTTGCATTGGAGAGGAGGACAGGGGAGGGGGCAGAGAGGCAATAAAAGCAGGGGAAAGAAACGACAATAATTATGATGAGACATAGAAACAGAATTGTCGGAGGAAAAAAAAAGAAAAGAAGACGAAAAAAATGAAACTGCGACAAAGGCTGTTAAAATTCGTGAATATATCGTTGAGAATACAACAAGAAATAAAGAAATATGAAAAAAGAACGAAAGAAAGATTGCAGAGATGAATAGTTCAAAGGAGAAAAGATAGATCTTTTATGATAAGAAAACAAAAAATATTTATTTCTTTAAGAAAATAATACAATACTGTATTATGAAATGTACGACTATTATGTAACGATCATGTTGAAATGAATAAATGAGCGTAAAATGAGAGCAATATGCAACACTGAAATATTTTCCATTCTCTGAACATTTCCGTTTCCTCCAATGAACATTTCCACGTCTTCAGTTGAATATGTATATGTAAGCATTTCCTTCCCATCCTTTGAACATTTCCACCTTCTCCTTTGAACATTTCCATCTCTTCCCATGAACATTTACACGTCTTCGGTTGAACATTTTCATTTCGTCCTGTGTGCATTTCCTTCCCATCCTTTGAACATTTCCATCTTCTCCCGTGAACATTTCCACGTCTTCAGTTAACATTTCCACGTATTTCCTTCCCATCCCCCGAACATTTCCTTCTACTTGGAACACATTTATCAATCATGACTTCACCCCCCCCCAAAAAAAAAAAAAAAAAAAAACGTAGAAATCTGCAAACTTCACTTATAAGTTTTCTTTATAACTTTTTTCCTTTATTTCTTTATGAGATCTTACATCACGAGAAGTTTTGCCGCCGCGCTTATCAACATCGCCAAAACTGCCCGATCCCTCAAAAATTTTGTGCACGTGAAGGGTATTTGGCAAAGGCACGAAAAACGCTTAGATGTTATACACCTTGGCAGCCATCTTTATCCTCATCTATTTACTATTTGTCGATTTATCTGTCTCTTTTCTTCTGTCTGTCTATCTTATTAATTCATATATGTATCTATGTATCTCTGTCTGTTCATCTCTATATATCAGTCCATCTGTCTTTCTATCTCTCTGTATATCTAGACGTTTATCTATCTCAGTCATCTTTATATATCTATCTATCAATATTCCTTTCTTTTCCTCTCTCTTTTTCCCCTTCTCTTCCACCTTCCTCTCTCCTCTCTCTCTCTCTCTTCCCACTTTCCTTCTCTCTCTTCCCATCTTCTCTCTCTCGTTCTCCCTTCCGACACTTTTTCTCAGTCTTTCCTCCTCCCCACTCCTCTCTCTCTCTCCTTCTTAACGTACTCTCTCACTCTCCCCTTCTTCCCATTCCCTCTTTCTCTTCCCGTCTTTCCT
>NC_091580.1:10711713-10714791 GCF_042767895.1 Penaeus vannamei | reverse complement strand
ATAAATAAATAAATAGGTAAGAATAACTAAGTGAATAAAAGAGAGAAAGGAGACAAAAAAAAACACAGCTAACCAAGCGATAAAGTTAATAATGAACTGGGGCTCAACAAAGGCAGCCTTACAACACTTATTACAAGCAAGAACGTGTTAATCCGAGTCTGCAACGATATTGCAAAAATACGGAGAAGAAGAATAAGCGACAAGAAACGACGAGAAAAGTTTTAAGAGACAAGTAGACGGCAAGATAAAAAAAAAATGTGCAAGATAAAAAAAGAAAAGAAAAAGTGAGCAAATAATAATAATAATAATAATAATAATAACAACAATAATAGATACATAGATAAATAAATAAATGAGAATGATTAAATGAATAAAAGAGAGAAAAGAGACAAAAAAAAAACAACAACAAAACACAGCTAAACCAAGCGATAAAGTTAATAATGAACTGGCAAGGGACGCAACAAAGGCAGCCTTACAACACTTATTACAGGCAAGAACGTGTTAATCCGAGTCTGCAACGATATTGCTCGCCTCCCGCGCTGCACCGTCGCTTTCATCGTTGCACGGCTGATCCCAGTGTTGTCGTCACTTAATTCCCCGCCTTGACTCTGTAATATGAAGACAAAGCTCTCTGTGTCCTTTGCTTTGTCTATTAACGTCCCCTGGTGTATGGACAACGGTAGGTCTAGTTATATTTACAAATAGCAAATACATGCGATTTCCTAGTGAATGAGATGACAGGAATGGAAATGTAATATTTGACGTTTCGTGTGACCTTTGCAGATCCTCGTTGTCTGGCCCTGAGGAATATAGCAGCGCGTGATGTGAATTGGTTGGACTCTTAGGTGGGATTCATAACAAGGATGTGTACGTGTGTGTGTGTGTGTGTGTGTGTGTGTGTGTGTGTGTGTGTGTGTGTGTGTGTGTGTGTGTGTGTGTATGTGTGTGTGTGTGTGTGTGTATTTATGTGTATGCGTGCGTGTGTGTGTGTGTGTGTGTGTGTGTGTGTGTGTGTGTGTGTGTGTGTGTGTGTGTGTGTGTGTGTGTGTGTGTGTGTGTATGTGTATGCGTGCGTGCGTGCGTGTGTGTATGTGTGTGTGTGTGTGTGTGTGTGTGTGTGTGTGTGTGTGAGTGTGCGTGTGTTTGTGTGTGTGTGTGTGTGTATTTATGTGTATGCGTGCGTGTGTGTGTGTGTGTGTGTGTGTATTTATGTGTATGCGTGCGCGCGTGTGTGTGTGTGTGTGTGTATTTATGTGTATGCGTGCGTGCGTGTGTGTGGGTGTGGGTGTGGGTGTGGGTGTGGGTGTGGGTGTGGGTGTGTGTGTGTGTGTGAGAGAGAAAGAGAGAGAGAAAGAGAATCTTCTCATTTCAAAACCCAACCTTTCAGTGAAGACATATTTACACAGATTTTTTTTTCAACTTTGTGTGTATTCATAAAAGTAGACATCATAAAACAGATCTTCACATTAGTTTTCCAGTTGCGAGTGTCAGTCTCTTTATTCCAAACAGAAATTGCCTCGCACTGTAGCGTCGTTGAAATCTCACTCGCGAGGGAATTTCTTGCTAATCGGAGCGAAAAACAAGCGACGCTTTTTGACGTTTCGCTTCGAGCGCCTGGCTTTGAGGTCGCTCGGAGCTCCGTTAGTGCAGGAGCCTTGAGTGAGTCCTCGTCCCTCGGATTCAACGAAAGGCTTAACTAACTCCAGTCGGAGCGTGGGTTAAGGGCGAGGGATTTGATTCACGACATATGTTATCTCCTTAATTGGATGTTACTCGTAGTTGATGTTTCTCGTAGCGTTAGTCTTAATAATATAGGCAATTAAAGTGACATAGTGGATTACACTGGTCTTTGTATTCGTCTGCCATGGCTGTAAAATTCCAGTTTCTCTGTGTAGTCCTTTGAATGCTGTTTTTTCCCGTTTTTTTCTTGCTTTTCTTAACTCTTCCTTTCCCTTTTATGTCTTTTATGCTTGTCATTGTACATGCCTAGGAACCGGCCGAGCAGTCGCCTCAAAGCAAATTGGAATTATTTGCTTTGACAGACACGTTAGAGCTGGGCCTCCTCCGCGCAGCGTACGTTCGTCGTTCAGATGAAGGTAGAAAGAAAAAAAAACTATAAAGTTTACCAAAGTCTTGTCTTTATCCATTATGTTTCTGGTTTATTCACCTTTTTCGTTTAAATTTTCCTTTACTCGGTTTCGGGCAGAGACAAGAATTTTAAGCTTTTGAGGAAAAGATTAAATGTTTGACCAGATGTTTCCCTTTTGAAGACGGGTTCATTTTCCTACAAACGAGGCGCAGCATTTTAGCGAAGATACTGTTGCGAATTTAATTCAGATGGTTTGCAAGAGTCAAAGATGTCTATAATCAACTGGTAAACATTTTCAACTGACTCGTGAAAAAAAGCATCATTTTCAGCGACGTCTGGTATGATCAAAATGGAATGTCATCTTCAAAAGCCGCCTTTCTCGAATCAGGGTTTGTCCGCCTCAAAGACCATGCCGGACGCGCATTTGATATTATCAAACCGATTAAGTTTCATGACGCAGGTGTTACTCTTCCGACTAATTATCTAATCTCCTTCCGCTGACTTAAGGATAAAACACGATTGTATTTTTTTATGGCTGTGATCAGTACAAAATATTCTCTTTTTTAACGCTCTGTCTGTCGTCTGTCTGTCATAAGACTTTCTTAACGTCCAGAAGCGGGTTGAATTTGCTCCCCCTACAGCATAGTGCGCTGATGTTTATATTATAAGTCCTGTTATCGTCTCATTGTTTTTAGTAATGTTATTAATATCACTTTCATGACCATGCTATTTATATTGGTAATCATATTGCTTATTATTTTCACTAGTATTTGATATCATTATGATTATCATTATCATTGTTCTTATCATTATCATCATCATTATTAGATCATAATTATTATTATTATTTTTATTGTTATCATTACTATTATCATTACTATTATTGTTATCATTACCATTCTTATTATTACCTTTTATATTATTCTTATTACTATTATTATTGATAATAATGTCATTTTCATTATTATTGATATCATTATTATCTATAT
>NC_091580.1:10706713-10709213 GCF_042767895.1 Penaeus vannamei | reverse complement strand
CCAGGTTACAATATCAATATCAGATTCCTTGGAAGAATACAACAGAATTTGAAAAAGGCTGTAAGCATTTACAGGCTAATCACTCCATTAATTTCGTTAAGCATTTACATACTAATCACTCCATTAATTTCGTTAAACATTTACAGGCTAATCATTCCATTAATTTCGTTACCCCTGTCACCAGCCTAGACTAAGACAATATGAAGCGAAAGAGCCAGGAGGCTAAAAGGGTCACACCGCAGTTTGGCCGCAAATACTTTGTTGGCCATTTAGCCTGCGTCGTGTCCATGCTGCATTCCCCGGAGCCAAACAAGCATTTCCACCAATTCCTGTTGCCAGCTGCTAAACTTTATCCCCTGTCCGTGAAGAAAGCTTTATTTTGAAATTGTTGTATTGAGATTATGGGGGTCCAGGGAGGGCCATGAGGAAAATGTATTTTAGAATGACTATAGCGGTCCATGATGGGTAATGGTAGTTTCTCGTATAATATAATTTTGTTATTTAGCCTGTAAAATATGAAAGCTGGCGCCTGGGACAAGAGACTTTCTTGAAAGTTGGTTTCGACCTGTAGACTCTTGACGGTTGGTGCATCAGCCTTTATACGTTTATGAACGTTGGCGCTTCGGCTCAGACTTTCTTAAAAGTCGGTGCTTCGACCTATAGACTGTCTTTTAAGTTAGTGCTTCGGCACATTGAATTTCTTCAAAGATCTCGCATCGGACCGTAAACTTTGGCTGTGACGGGTTTCCGTGGAGTTCTATTTTTCAATTTTAATCGGTTTCGTTGTAATATCCACTTGTATATGTTATAGATAAATTCTTTTTCAGCCTATTTAACTCTGTTATTACTCTGACATACTTCATGTGATTTCGCCCCACGATGAATTCGGTCCGGGCCGAAGTCACATATTAAAGTAGAGTGATTTCGGTCACAAAGGGATACCTAACTATTTTAGTTTATTCGTACTGGAAGTACTACATCAACGGCGTATTTTGATGTGTTACAATAAGTGCAGTACGTACGTTGCCAGTTATAGTGCTTCTAAGCTAACCAACCTAACCTAAACTAAGATGCCAAAAATACTCCGGTGGTGTACGCTGGTCATTTGTTTGCCTCCAGTTGGGTCCGATATGGTAAGTAGTCATACCGCGATAAATCATATCGAATCGCAGGATTGACATGTGTACATATATAGATAGATAGATAGATATAGATATAGATATAGATATATATATATATTAATATATATATATATATATATATATATATATATATATATATATATATATATTAATAGACGTCCGTCGTTAAACCATGGGCCGAAAACTCTAACCATTTGGGCTGAATTCAATGACCAATTTAATGGGGCTGAAATCACTGGGCCGAATTCACCGTGGGCCGAAATCACCAGTTATCCTACGAGACTATGTTATGTTTGCGAACAAATATTTTATTAGTATTCCATATACTAACCTGCAAGGTGTAAATATGTTGCTCTAATTAATCCTTTATGGTAATCCCGTGTTCGTCGCCAACTTTGTAACCTTGGTTCTTATAACCTTCAATAATACGGTTAATTATACGTTGTGTCGTAATATACTACTTCTTTAATTAAGATCTTGTATGGGAGAAGTTAGCAGTCTACACGCTTCTCGGTAGGTGACGCGTGTACATAGAAAACGTGATATAGGGGGTAACAAACGTATTGTTAGTAATACCCTAATACAAAGTACAAAACTAAATAGGAGCTGTATAAAACTGTAAACTTGATTCACATACATAACACTTCCTTCGGGATTAAGGGAAATGCAATACTGGCCATAAAAGAGAACATAGCAGAGTACTTTGGTCTAAAGAAATTGTTTAAATTTGCCATGATATAGTGACGTCATGTACTAAGGTAACTGTCTTCGGGTTGTTCTCTGGGGAAGTTCCCTTGGCTGAATCACGAGTTTGAGGATCTTGAACATGCGCCTCAATATTTTGATTTTGTACATGCGTCTCATCATTTTGAGAATCTTTAGGTCTGGACAAAGTCTCGGATTAATCTACGACTTTAGGAATGTTTGACAGGCTAATATCCATTTCATCAATCTCTGTTAAATCTATGGAGTCCCCGAAAGTGTCCAGATAAGTTGGTCTTATCTGAATTATGTCTCTTCAGATTTTCTCCATCCACTCTGGCAGTATAGTGTAACTTTCCTAACCTATCTACAACATATCCTTTGGTCCACTTGGTGTCTGAGGAGGTATATGTTCTCACTATTACACTCTCCCTTCCAATCTTATGCCTTCACCCATCCTTCCTGTTCTTTACCCTTAGCGAAATCGGGTCTCATGAAATCGTCTACACCTGACCCACCTTCCCATTAACGAAAATGAAGGTGAACATCCCGTTGATGCATGCGGTGTAGTCCCATGTGTAAGTAGAAATCTATCGATATATTTACCAGCGGTGGAACTGGTGGCTTGTCTACACTTCAAATTAATCTTCAAAGTC
>NC_091580.1:10684213-10691713 GCF_042767895.1 Penaeus vannamei | reverse complement strand
TATGTGTGTGTCTGAGGTAGAACGCAAAATATGTACAGCAGAGGCAATACCTCCTTAAATGATACTCTGTATAGTCTGAACTCTCTTAGTCAATTCTGATGAAAGCTTACCAGCCTTTGATTTAAGGCTTTTATCTGCACCTTGCAAGTAAATGATTTTATTGCAATATTATATTATTTAGATTTTATTACTACATATTTTTTAACCGGCTGTGTTATCGTATTTAGAGTATATATTCAATGTTATATAGAGATATTAAGCATAGCCGTTCCCCATAGAGAGCAACCGGCCTCTGCGAGGCAACAAGGGATCGATGTGGGAAGGTGGTACTCGCGCCGCAGGATTCGTCCACAGTCCCCTCCTGCAAGAGACTCCACGAGTGCACTCTGGTCTCCTGCACATCACCGATTGGTACAACACCCTCCTGGCCCTCGCAGGGGAGTCCTTCCTGCCTGACAACGACGGCTTCAACCAGTGGGACTCCCTTGTGGATCCTTCTGTTGAGTCGCCCCGAACCACTTTCATCTACAATCTTGATGCTGAACAGGAAGAAATTACGCTTGGCGCTATCAGGTGAGGTTCATTTCCTAAGTAACATTTCATTTTCTCCTCATACTGTCATGTTATAGGAAACTATTCCATTAGAATTTGATATAATCATTAGCAGGAAACATTGTATAAAAACTATTCGTATCCAGATTACGAAATCACAAATTTGTTATGGGCGAAGAGAATCTGGTGCAAGAAAACGAAATCGGACCCTGGCTGTTCAACCTTGAAGGTGAGGATAACTGTATCTCTCTCTCTCTCCCTCCGTGTGTGGATAAAGAGGCGTAGAGGTGTGGGTGTTGACAGAGAGGCATTCATATATCTGTAAAAATATTTTATGCTGTTGCATCCTCAATATTTTTTCCCTGATTTAGATGACCCTAATGAAGCAGTGAACTTGCTCGAATTCGAGCCTGAATTGGCAACGGCCCTGGAACTGATGCTGCTGGAAGAGATTCCCAACGTGGTCCCCCGAGACGAGCCAGCGAACGACCCGGCGGGCGACCCCTCCAACTGGGACGGTGTCTGGACCCCAGGCTGGTGTGGTGTTCCCTAGAGGCTGTCTGTGCCGTCGTTGAAGCGAGTGAGAAATGCCTATAACATGCAATATATAATATAATATATAATAATAATAATGTAATGCATAATATAATATACTTGTCTATAATATATGTGCCCCACTATTTGATGCATACTGCTGGTATCAAATAAAAAAAAAGTATTGAAATCGACGCTTGCCTACCATGCTGCTACACTCCTTCTGTCCATCGGCAAAGGCATACACAGTGGAGCATGAAACAACGTTCTCTTTGAATTTGCTACCTTGAAGATCGTCAGGGCATTAAAAAGTTCAAGCCCAATCATTTTGGTAAAGTAGTGCATATTCAACCTTAATTTACCTCTGGAAAGAGGTCAAGGCCCCACTCAGAATTTTCAGTGCTTTGGATTATAGTTGGTCAGTGTTGCAACCATTTTTACACATACTTTCAACAATAAAACAACCCTGCTGGGTACACACTGTGTAAAATGTATACAATATATATATATATATATATATATATATATATATATATATATATATATATTTATATATATATATATATATATATATATATATATATATATATATATATATATATATATATGTATGTATGTATGTATGTATGTATGATCTCTATGCGTTTATTTATAATACTATTTATTTATATATGTGTTTATATATATATATATATATATATATATATATATATATATATATATATATATATATATATATATATATATATATTATATATATATATATAATATATATATTTAATATATATATATATATATATATATATATATATATATATATATATACACCCAAAATATATACATATATCTCTAAATCTGTTTATCTAGAAATAGGTAGGAATTAGAATGAATATCTTCACAGTACATACACAAGATGTGTAACTGACCGGCTTCAGCTTTATCTTCATCAGAAGAAAATAGTCAAAGCCGGTCGTATATATCCCTTACACTATGAAGATATCAATTTTTATTCATTTTTTCTGCACTTTTCGAAATGAACATTTTCATTCTATATTTGTGTGTGTGTGCGCACGTATGCTCCATATATCCTCAATTCACTTTGGCCACTTTGCACAGTGCTTATCCTCCAGGTATTTTTTTCTCCATATTGTTTTTTATAGGCTTTATTCAGGTATGATATATTTCAGCGACTTAGAGATATATGTAGAGGGTGATTTATGATAATGCAAATGCTTTATGGAAATGCAAAAATAAAATATTTGAAACTTGTATATTATCGTCTAGGCTTCTGAATTTCAAAAAAAAGTAGTGTATGTGCATATCAATTACTCTCACAGAAGGAGTAGCCAAACAAAGCATAAGTCGAAGTGGCAACACATCACATGACACCTAGGCAACCAGCAATTCACTTCAGTCTATTATCTACCACATCCCATTTGCACCTCACGCCCCCACCCAACATCGCAGTGCATGGGAACACCCAGATGCATGCAGTATAACACTGTACAAAGGAGAACACATGTAACACTGTTTAAACACAGTTAAATCCTGGAACCTTCATTTATAAGTGAGAGTATGTATCTCTTTTCCTATGAAAAGAGTAACTCTCACTCGTATTTATGTGATAAAACGAGCAATGGCTTCAGGCCTTGCATTTCAGGGAATATGGTAAGCTTGCTACTATATTGAATTAGTACATTGTACTCAAAGATATTCGTTTGTTTATGTATTCGATTGAAACACTTTGATGATACTTCACTTTACGAAGGGCCTCGCTAAGGCAATCTAGCCAAAATAACAGATTTTAAAAGTACAGTCATGAAAAATATGGCGATAGATTTTGTAACGTATATAACACCCTATACTTCGAATATGTTCATGTTTTAAATTTTCTAAAATCTATATTGTTTGGTGGAGGCGGAGGGTAATTTTATAGTTGAAATATGGTGGAATGAAGAATGGTGTCGTTTTATGACGGAGATTTCTGCAGCAGAAGTGGAACAACGCCTTGCAGAAAGCCAAGCAGGAATCCTCATCCACCTTTTTCAGCCGTGATTTAAAGTTCTTTGCGTGCATCCAGGCGTATTTCAATTTTTTCCTTGTCGACGTTGTACAAGATCAACATTTTACTTATAAACACTTCAGTCTCATTATATGCATTTCATTATCCTTTGTCCACAATGCTCAATCTTACCTTTCTGATATTAGTAACGTTCAGCTTACAATAATGCTGCGTTCGGAACTGTTCGTCCTCCTCGTCCAGACCAGTTGAACGAGATGTTTTGACCGTTCGGAACCTCCACTTCTCGTCCCGGACAAGTAGTCTAGCTCGTCCAACTCGCCCTCCTGCGAACCTGGGCGAGCAGGACGAGATGACGTCACAAAAGCTTTTGTATGTAAACATTGACAGTTGCAGGTAACCACAAGATATTGATGGCCCTTTATTGGTGTTATCAAAGGATATATTTGTGTTTGTCAGTTGCAGTTAAGTTAAATATGCATCAAAGGAGTTATAAAACCTATGCAGTGTTTAATTAAGATACCGGTATGATAAAAATGTGAATGCTTACATTCGAGCCGGTTGCATTCTGGGCAGAAAGGGTCTTGCAGGTTCCGAACGCGGCCCACTTGTCCTGCTAGTCCCGGACAAGTCGTCTGGACGAGCAAGACAAGGAGTTCTAGGTCATGGCGGCGGCGGCCTCCTCCTCGTCGGACGTCATGGCGGCGGCGGCGTCCTCGCCGGAGGTAATTTCGGCGGCCTCCTCGTCGCGGAGGTCAAGGCGGCGGCGGCCTCCTCGTCGGAGGTCAAGGCGGCGGCCTCCTCCTCTTCGGAGGTCAAGGCGGCGGCGGCCTCCTCGTCGGAGGTCAAGACGGCGGCCTCCTCCTCATCGGAGGTCAAGGCGGCGGCCTCCTCGTCGGAGGTCAAGGCGGCGGCCTCCTCCTCGTCGGAGGTCAAGGCGGCGGCCTCCTCCTCGTCGGAGGTCAAGGCGGCGGCCTCCTCCTCGTCGGAGGTCAAGGCGGCGGCCTCCTCGTCGGAGGTCAAGGCGGCGGCCTCCTCCTCGTCGGAGGTCAAGGCGGCGGCGGCCTCCTCGTCGGAGGTCAAGGCAGCGGCAGCCTCCTCCTCGTCGGAGGTCAAGGCGGCGGCCTCCTCGTCGGAGGTCATGGCGACGGCCTCCTCGTCGGATGTCAAGGCGGCGGCAGCCTCCTCCTCGTCGGAGGTCAAGGCGGCCTCCTCCTCGTCGGAGGTCAAGGCGGCGGCGGCCTCCTCCTCGTCGGAGGTCATGGCGGCGGCGGCCTCCTCCTCGTCGGAGGTCATGGCGGCGGCGGCCTCCTCCTCGTCGGAGGTCATGGCGACGGCGGCCTCCTCCTCGTCGGAGGTCATGGCGGCGGCGGCCTCCTCCTCGTCGGAGGTCATGGCGGCGGCGGCCTCCTCCTCGTCGGAGGTCAAGGCGGCGGCCTCCTCCTCGTCGGAGGTCAAGACGGCGCCCTCCTCGTCGGAGGTCAAGACGGCGGTGGCCTCCTCGTCGGAGGTCAAGGCGGCCTTCTCCTTGTCGGAGGTAATGGCGGCCTCCTCATCGGAGGTCATGGCGGCGGCGGCCTCCTCCTCGTCGGAGGTCATGGCGGCGGCGGCCTCCTCCTCGTCGGAGGTCATGGCGGCGGCGGCCTCCTCCTCGTCGGAGGTCATGGCGGCGGCGGCCTCCTCCTCGTCGGAGGTCATGGCGACGGCGGCCTCCTCCTCGTCGGAGGTCATGGCGGCCTCCTCCTCTTCGGAGGTCAAGGCGGCGCCCTCCTCGTCGGAGGTCAAGGCGGCGGCGGCCTCCTCCTCGTCGGAGGTCAAGGCGGCGGCCTCCTCCGCGTCGGAGGTCAAGGCGGCAGCCTCCTCCTCGTCGGAGGTCAAGGCGGCAGCCTCCTCCTCGTTGGAAGTCAAGGCGGCGTCCTCCTCCTCGTCGGAGGGACAGACAGACAGAGCGAGAGGAAAAGAAAGAAAGAAGGTGGAGGTAAAGGAATAGAGTTTAGTCTCTCGACATTTTAGATTCTGAAATATATTTTCGTTCTGGAGAGAGAGACAGCATGGAAAAAGACCATTCGATTTTTAATTTTCCTTTCCTTCACCACTTCCACCTGAATCTTTGAACAGCCCTCGGAAACGCGATCCTCTCAGGGTCTGTTCACATTTCATCACGGCGAAGAAAATAACACCCAGGATAGTTCTTCACTTTATCCTAAAATCCCTGAACCTCCACAAACCTCACCGAGATCATCTGCCAGAATGAAGACGATGTTGGGGGCAGAATCAGCGGCGGCAGAAGCAGAAGCAGGCACCGCCGACAGCCACAGCAGCGCCAGCAGAGCGGGAGCCACGGCCGGGCAGGGGCCCTTGAAGCTCATGGTCGTTGTTTCGTCTGCAAGTAAATATTATTGAATAAATTACTTAACAAGAAAAGATGGAAAATTAGAAATGTAAGAATGAAAGAGAGCGAGAGAGAGAGTTCCCACAAACATTCCCCTATGAATCTATTCACTCATCGGAATACTGATAACGAGTTCACGGACAACAGAGGCGAGCCGGATGTTATTTTCAACTAATATGGAAATAGATAATCGAATACTCCTCCCCCTCCTCCTTCTACTCCACCTCCACCTCCTCCTCCTCCTCTTCCTCGTCCTCCTCCTCCCTCCCCCCTTCCTCCTCCTTACCGGGCACCTCACTTACATGCTTCCTAACACTGTTAAGAAAAATGCGGTCGGAACCACTTTTATAGACCAGAAGCCGGGAAATGTCAGCTGCAACCTAAGCCCCGTGAGGTCTTGCAATCGTTATCACTGACTGACAAACAAGGGAGAAAATAAAACACACATAATATACAATTTATTATATATGCGCACTTGTGTGTGTTTGTGTGTATGTGTGTGTGTGTGTGCACCTATCAAAGGCGCCTAATACTTTGATGAGGAAACGGTCACCTAGAGAATCGTATACACAGCCATGGACATCATTACTGGACTTCTTTTAGTTAATGTCAAAATTAAACCTTTTCTCACCTAATTCTAAGAGTGAAATCGAAAAGTGAAAAGGCGATTAATAGAAGATTAAACAGTTTAAATGGCCATGACGGTCCTTTATACGGAAATTAAATTACCGAAAAAAAAATAGCATCACCCAGCACGTGTTGGAAAACCGCAACGAAAGCTGAAATCCCTAATATAACATGTATGCAAATGAGGAATCCATAAAAAAGTGTGGATCGAATAACTATATATGTGTGTGTGTGTATGTGTCAATATACATGTATATATGTATATATGTGTGTGTATATATATATATATATATATATATATATATATATATATATATATATATATATATATATATATATATATTTATATTTATATATATATATATATATATATATATATATATATATATATATATAAATATGTATGCATAAATGTATATATATGATTGTGTGCGTAAGCATTTATACATATATATATGTGTGTGCGCGCCAGGGTTCGTTATGTATACACACACACACACACACACACACACACACACACACACACACACACACACACACACACACACACACATATATATATATATATATATATATATATATATATATATATATATATATATATATATATATATATATATATATATATATATACACACAATATATATATCCTCTTCACTGGATGTGTTTTTCTGTATGTTGCCCTAGATTAATATATTCATCCACAGCCTCCAGCACTTTGTAGATGTATCTATTCGAACTGCTTTGAGTCCAACTTTTAGACTTTCTTTATACAGGTCATTTTCGGTTGTTGCTGACGATTTGCTGACGCTAAGCTAATTTCGTTTGCAAATCTGTATAGGTGTTTGTCCCTAATTTAGATATCCTTTCCGTTTCATTCTAGTTTCTTGGATTTTTCTTCAAGGCAAGCTGAGAACAGTTTCGGTGAGATTCTGTCACCAAATAAGACAATGCTGTAAATAAGTCAGTGTGACAAGCAAGTCTGCAACAAACAATTTAGTGTATCAAATAAGTCAGTATAGTAAGTACGTAATTGTAACCAATAAGTCAGTACAAAGAATAACTCACTATAACAATATGTGTGTGTGTGTGTGTGTGTGTGTGTGTGTGTGTGTATGTGTGTGTGTGTGTGTGTGTGTGTGTGTGTGTGTGTGTGTGTGTGTGTGTGTGTGTGTGTGTGTGTGTGTGTGTGTGTGTGTGTGTGTGTGCATACGTTGTCACCATGAAATAATAACTGCATAGGCAAGATCTCTGAACAAATATCATCAATTCAAGAACTGCCAAATGGTCTAAAATGAATGGAAAAGGGCAATTAGATATTATAAAGATTCCTGCCACTTTCATTTAAAAAAAAAAAAAAAAAAAAAATACAAGC
>NC_091580.1:10666713-10676713 GCF_042767895.1 Penaeus vannamei | reverse complement strand
CCTTCCGGCTCGGGCGCCAGGTGAACCTCGCTTCCTTGGGATTCGTAGAAGAGGATTAAGTTGCCTTTTCTTTTTCTGATTCATTTACCTCTTATCTGTCTATTCTTATATATCAGGATCCCACTGAATAATGGAAGATATAAATTTCGGTTTCTAGGGGCGACCTTTAGGCAGCCATACACCCACTGGTCTCGCGGTCCACCACACGCTGCTGCCGGAGCGCCTCTCGCGCCTCGGCTACTCCACGCACATGATCGGGAAGTGAGTTGAGGTCGAAATCTGATCTCGTTTTTGGCCAGTTCCACGGAGAGTAGAAAAATAGGTGCTTTCTTACAGCCTCTCTTTCCATTTAGATAGATGAATAACCATGATAATCCTTATAACTATTGTCATATATTCCGCAACAGGACAACAGTTCCAACAAACACGTTCTATCTTTTGTTAAGAATCTTATCTATAATCATTCAGACAAAGACATACGCAACAGGATTTTCATGTCTATTTATGCTCAATATTCCTCTTCGATCTTCTGCGTCACTCTAGCTGCTGTATCATTTCTCTTGCTCTACTCTCTGCCTCTGCCCCTTCCCCCCCCTCCCGCAGGTGGCACCTCGGCTTCTGCGACTGGGCCTACACGCCGCTCGAACGGGGCTTCGACACCTTCTATGGCTACTATGGAGGCTTCGAATTCCACTTCAATCACACTGTCACCAGTAAGAATAATTCTGAAGCGGACTAATTTGGTAGTGTTCAAGATGTACTTGTGTCCGTTTACGGGCGCTGCACACACACACACACACACACACACACACACACACACACACACACACACACACACACGCACACACACACACACACACACACACACACATACACACACACACACATTCTTTGAAAACCAAAGATAAAGAAGTGATCAAAATAATCAGCGTGCATACAGACTCAATGGTTTATAAGCAATG
The DNA here is from genome assembly GCF_042767895.1 of Penaeus vannamei. NCBI lineage: Eukaryota > Metazoa > Arthropoda > Malacostraca > Decapoda > Penaeidae > Penaeus > Penaeus vannamei. The sequence continues at coordinate 10,675,751 of NC_091580.1, read as the reverse complement.
TTACCAGATTATGAGCAACTGCTTCCCTCCGCAGACGGCTATGACTTCCGCGACCAGAGAGAACCGGACTTCACGGCGAACGGGACATATGCCACAGTAATTTATCTCCCTTTCGTTAAATTCCAATTTCCAAATTGCTAATAACCTCTTGGTATAAAGTTATAATACTAGTAAATAAGGAAAACAAAAACAAACGGCGTACTGTCGCTAATTCAAATGAGTTGGTGGCAACAGCAAAAAGAGAATCCAAATTCCCTCTTGACAGCACCTGTTCGGAGACCGCGCCGTCAGGATCATCGAGGAACACCAAGGCAGCGACCAGCCCTTCTTCCTCTACTTGGCTCTCCAGAACGTCCACAAGCCTCTTGAGGTGAGGGCCTAGGAAGGGAGAGACAGAAAGGGAGAGTGAGATGTAAAGGGGGAATGAGAGAGAAAGGATGGAAGAGAGGGAGTGAAGGAGCAAGGAAAAGAGGAAGGATGGGAGGAGAGGGAGGGAGGGAGGGAAGGGAGGAAAGGGGAGGGAGAGTGGAAGGAAAATGAGAGGGAGAGGGAGAAGGAGCAGGAAATTGGCAAAGCTTATGAGGATAATGTTGATAATGAAGATGAAAGAAAAAAATATATTACTTGAACGACAGTAAATAACTGCACCAAGAATAATAACGAAAAGAATGAAGGTTGCTATGGTGATAATAACAATGTCAATCATGACAATAAAATCACTAAAATCATAATAATGAAAACAGCAGTTATTTACGTATCGCAAGTATTTACATTCTTTGAGATCCACTTCAACCACAGTAGGCCATAAACGTCACTCCCAGTGTTCTTGACTACCTCCCGCCCCATGTATCTGTCCAAGGTTCCCGACGAGTACCTGGCGCACTACCCGGAGGACCTCGACGAAGACCGGCGACTGCTGCTGGGGATGGTGACGGCGCTGGACGAGGCGGTGGGGCGGGTTGTGCAGGCTCTCAAGGACACGGGGCGCTACGACAACACGGTCATCGTCTTCTCGTCGGATAACGGCGGCGTCGGCATGAATGGGGGTACGCGAAAATTTTGCGAATTTAAGGTTGAAGTAAATGATGATGAGTGGACGTCTGAGACAGATGGAAATACATGTTCAATAGAATCAAGACTCCATTAAATGTTACTCTATTCCTAATTTACATTTTGAGGTCAACAGCGTTTGTATCGCTTATAAGTTTATTATATTTCTATGAATTGTCAGAAGTAAGAAGATACTATGCGAATTGTTATGCGAATGTAAACATACATAAACAAAGAAATGTTACACACACAGACACAGCATACATAATCAATGTTATTTAGAAATATTAGGCATATCCATTCCCGCCAGAGAGCAACCGGCCTTTGCGAGGCAACAAGAGCTCAGTGTGGGAGGGCGGCACCCGCGCCGTAGGATTCGTCCACAGTCCCCTCCTGCAAGAGACTCCACGAGTGCACTCTGGCCTCCTGCACATCACCGACTGGTACAACACCCTCCTGGCTCTCGCAGGGGAGTCCTTCCTGCCTGACAACGACGGCTTCAACCAGTGGGACTCCCTGGTGGATCCTTCTGTCGAGTCACCCCGAATCATGTTCTTCTACAACCTCGATTATGATCCTGAAAAAGGAATGCTCGGCGCCCTTAGGTGAGGCTCCTTCCTTTCTGCCAGACTAGCCATTGTCTTTCTCTTTCTTTATCATTTCAAATAAGATACATTGTATACGAGTGGTACTATATAAACATTTTATTTTTGCTCAGACTGAACGATTATAAGTTTGTCGTGGGCGAAGAGAGGGATTTAGATCCCGGAGAAGAACCTGGACTCTGGCTGTTCAACCTGACAGGTAAGATTAATTATCTCAATCGCTCTGTGTATGCTATTTCTTTCTCTTATCTATCAATCTATCTATCTATACCCCCCCCCCCTCTCTCTCTCTCTCTCTCTCTCTCTCTCTCTCTCTCTCTCTCTCTCTCTCTCTCTCTCTCTCTCTCATGTGTGTGTGTGCTTAAAAACGAGTAGCTTTGCATTCATGTCTCCGCGCGTACCTTAATTCCTGCCGCTCCTCTCCCCTCAGTGGATCCGAACGAAATCATAAACATGGTCGAGGTGCAGCCTGCCTTGGCCATGGCCATGGAGATGCTCATGCTGGAGGAGCTTCCCAACGTGGTTCCCCGAGACGAGCCAGACAACGACCCGGCGGGCGACCCCTCCAACTGGGGCGGCGTCTGGAGTCCAGGCTGGTGCGACGTCCCCTGAAGGAGGCGGGGCGTGGCAGCTGTATGGGCGTAGGAGGAAGGCGAACACAGCCTATACTTACTATTGGTGAACTAAGAATTTGGATTTTGATGGAGTGTTCGCAGACGAAATTTAAATAAATAGTTGATATCCTGACCTGCTTATTATTCTGATGCATTTCTCATATTAATTAATAAATGTCAGTTGATATTAATTATTCGAATTTTATGTTGTTAAGATAGGGGATCGTATACAAATACATGCAATGGGATACACATGCTTTGATTATTTGCCATCTATTGCACAATATGAGGATGGTGACATATTCAATTTAGTTATTTCCTGTGTAACATCAATATGTAGATCATATTTCATCATATGTATCATTAGAACACGACCTATCTCTTCATAATTAATTTTTCAAAAATGGTTGTAGAATTTTCATTGGAAACGTAAAATTCATTTCATTAATTCTTACAATAAAATTCTGGACATGTGAAAAAAAAATCAGCTCTCCTTTCAGATAACCTCCATGAAAGTTTTCATGTCACAAGAAGAAAAAATCCTTCTGGTACTCATAGTTCCATCCCCCCAAAAAAATTGCACCATCGACTCCAAAACATTGGCATAACATAAAATTAAATGGTGTTTTAAAAATGTGAAAGGATGTAATCTGTCTTTTTCTTGATCTTAAAATATATGTAATTCGACTCTTCTGTTGAGTAACTGAACTGTAACCTAAACCACATAAACAGTTAGCCCAATAACTGTCATTCAATCTTAGCAAACATTGTATTTGGTCTGCCATTGCCAACCTCGGGCTAACTAACAACAGGCCAGGACACTTCATGGTGAAAATGTTTCCTGCGTTTGTGCAATAACACAAAATATTATCATCGTAACATAGTGATGTTGATATAATATTGTGTTTAATCACTGACTAGAAAAAATACATACATGAAAATAAGTAGATAGACAGATTTAATGATAAATGGATAGATAAATAGATAAATCGACAGATAGACAGACAACAGGCAGACAGACAACAGACAGACAGACAACAGACAGACAGACAACAGACAGACAGACAACTGACAGACAGACAACAGACAGACAGGCAGACGGACAACAGACAGACAGACAACAGATAGACTGACAGACAGACACCAGGCAGACAGAGAGACAACAGACAGACAGGCAGATAGAGATAGACTGACAGATAAACTGATTGACTGGTTGATTAATTTACTGAATAAGTGATTGACAGATACATGTACAGAAGATATATGTATACATAGGTAGATAGCTTCAATGGAAATTACTCTATATGCAGTCTCATTGTGTTATTTCCATACATAAGAGGCGGGAACTATAAATAACATAAATTTCTGTGTCTGAATCTCAACTTTTCACAACATAATTTTATAGTTACGTGTGTCAATGACAACTACCGATTGGTATAACTGATTCTATCTTGATATACATGTCATCTCGCAGCACAGAACTCAAACTTTAGTATAATAAAAACATGTCTCATCTGCGTGATTCCTCGTGAGTTTATGCATGGTGGACCGTCTGTGAGCGTTGCCTCCATGGTTCATTTTTCACTGCCTTTGGTCGCCTTCTTAGTATTTATATAAGCACATAAATATAGATGTGTCTATATAAAAATGTTTATATATTTATATTTGGTAATTTTCTATATTACCTTCGCCTCGCCGATATCGACGATTTTGGTATCGTTGGATTCCTCTCACTGTCCACATTCCAAATATGTAGGTTTTATTGCGCGGAAACCCCCCGTTAGCGAGAAACTTGGCCCCGATTGCAAGGGAGGGCATGGAAGGTTCTAGAGAAAGACACGATTGTAGTATAATCAGGATGAACAGAGTATACCATGAACAGAAGAGCGCCCTCGTCAGCGGGTTTTGCGCCTCTCTCGATGTTACGCCGATGGCCTCATGGTCGAGTTTCCCGTCCACTGGAACCATGATTTTCGAAATCCTAACCGAAATAACCGTCGCATTCAGTACTTCTCCATGGCCGCCGCGATGACAGTGTGTGAAGAATGCTCCTACTCCGAGAGATTTTCTGCGCAAGGTAGCAACAAGTCAGGATGAGACGCTTGAAATGTGCTTTCGCCACGGCCTCCTCCGTCGGGAGAGAGCCTGCGGCAGGTGCGGCCAGCCAGCACGCCTGGACATGAAGCAGAAAAGGTTCAGGTGTGATAGGTCCGTGGCGGTCAGGAAGCAGAAGAGGCAGAGGTGTGACTGGTCCGCTTCGATGTTCGTGGGCTCTTTCTTTGAGCAATCTCGCCTCGATGTTGAGACCCTGCTGATCTTCGTGATCTTCTTCGTCCGGGAGAGGTTCACGTTCCGGCTCATGCGGCACGAGCTGGGAGTGAGCTCAGCGACCTTCACCGACTGGTCGAGTTTCTGCCGGGAGGTGATGGTTCACTGGGCTCTTGATCGGCAGGGTATGATCGACGGCCAAGGAAAGATCGTCGAGATAGACGAGAGCAAGTTCGGGCGCCGCAAGTACAACGTGGGCCGAGTGATTGACGGGTAGTGGGTCTTCGGCGGCATCTGCAGGGAGACGCGCGATCTCTTCCTCGTCTCGGTGGAGGATCGGACCTTGCAGTTATTAAGGAACGGATCGCCCCGGGGTCGATCATCCTCTCCGATTGCTGGAAGGCCTACAACTGCCTCTCTGACGAGGGGTTCGAGCACCTGACCGTCAACCACTCGTACCACTTTGTAGATCCGGACACGCAAGCTCATACGAACACGATCGAGCGGCAGTGGAGGGAGGCTAAGAGGAAGGTACCACTCTGTGGCCACAGGAAGAAGCACTTCGCAGGGTACCTGGCTCGGTGCATGTTCCTCATGCACTACCAGGACCTCAATGTGAGGTTGCACCACTTCCTGTGTGCTGCAGCGTCGCTGTATCCTCCGGCCTAGGACCTCCTGCCGGACGCACCCCGCCTCCTTCAATTTCTGCGTGAAGGGAGCACCCTCTCTACTATCGGCGGCATTTATCAATCAGGTTAGTACCTTAAAAATCCTAGGTTATTGTAGGTTATCGGCTCCGCGTTTAGTTCGTGTGCGCTCTATCCTGCCGTGAATACGTGGTGGAGATTTTGTTTCCTCGGCGGGGGTTGGGGGGTGGCTGCACATGGAAAGTCATGTGAGTAACCATGGTTATTTTCGCTGTGGATTATATTATTAGGGTAATTTTCTATATTACGTCCGCCGCTCCGGCCGCCACTCCGACATCGTCGCCCCCGATATAGGGCCCAAGTTTGCCGCTAACGAGGGGTTTCCGCGCAATAAAACCTACATATTTGGATTGTGCAGAGTGAGAGGAATCCAACGATACCAAAATCGTCGATATCGGAGAGGCGAAGGTAATATAGAAAATTATGTTTATATATTTATATTTATATTAGTACAATTCCTACATAAGAAAACTGCAATAACTTGAACTTTAACTCTTGCGCCTCCTCAGTCAGTCGCTCGCATCCCCTGCTTTTATCCCTCGGGGTGAAGGTACCTGCCGCGGGGGAGGCACTGATCTAAAAAAAAGAAAAAAATAAATAAACGAGCAACTATTGTCTCTGATACGCAAATGTTGAAGCGCATTTCTGACAGTCGCCATATTGGAGGGCCTTAAAAGCAACAAGATACACTGTGTCGCACTACACAAAGAATGTATATTGCAGGCTGGGTATTAAGGAAGGTTGATTTGTAAAAGAAATAAATAATATATGTTCATTGCATTGCATAGAAACGATTACAGAACAGTTACTACCTATAAATGTGCAGAACACAGTGAATTGGAAAAGTTTTATATGGATTTATGATGAATTTCCTAAAGCCCGAAAGTTTGTTGGACAATTCTGTACAAATACAAGTATACAAGGGCCACAATATATATTTACTTTAGAAGGGATTTATGTTCTGTTTACCAGTGTGGTTGAATTTTTGATGTAGCACCCAGTACTCTCTAAATATTCTGTTTATATTCTGCTTTGTCTCATCTGGTAGTACTGTTACACAGCGTCCAGAAAAGTACTCAACTTTCCTCCGACCAATGAAAGAAAAATGGAAACCTTCCTCTAAAAAACAATGAAAGAAAGGCGTGGTTCGGGTGTCAAAAATTCATTTCTTCTGTTTTCAACTACCTTTTGCATGGTCATTGATTGTGCAACCGCCACCTTTTATGGGCTCTGCTGTGAGCACTACACATTTTTCTTTATATAAGAAACCCAGTTATAAGAAACCCAGTATGCAGCTCCTGAAAAAAAAGAGAAACTTGAGTGCTGGAAAAAGAAATTATCTTAAAAACTCCTAGTTAGGCTTTCTTGTAATTTATATATATATCTTTTTCTTTCTTTCTTCCTTTCTTTTTTTACGAAGTAACTCTTTCTTTACAAGAAGTCAATACATCAATTATCAATTTCTCTTCGTTGAGAGCCAAAAAGTAATCATTTTTTCCTTAACCTATTACCGTAAATGTAAGACTTATCGAGCAGGAAAACGAGAGAAATCTTTAAGAAACTGGTAAGGAACTTTCAGCACTCCAAAGTGAGAATTATTAAGAAACTTTCAGTACTTGCCCGAGTTGCTAGTGTACTTTCCTTTTACTACAACGTTAAAAAATAATATCTAATATTATACTAAATCTTTGGTATAAGGCAGGCCCTTACAAGTGTTATACCTTTTTTAAATAAACTAAATATTATAGTTTCAATTAGCACAAACCTTTATTTGGTCTACTGTATGCAGTTTGGCAAAATTGGTAGCTTTTAAACATTATGATAAATATGTAATATGTATCACGATTTGTAGAGATTTCCATGTAGACTATCATTTAAGCTTTTGCGACTTTGGGTGCAATTTTGAAATCCATTTATATCTTTATCTGTTTATCCAAATCCAATTTTGCTCAAGTAGGCCTACTTTTCTATTTAAGGCCTCAATACCCCCTTTCCTTTATTAACACAGCTGCCTAAGAGTTAGCCCAACATGAAGCGATTTAATAGAGTGATTAAATCGCTGTCCGCAGTCAAGGCCCTGTGACATCAAGTTCCTGACAATAGAAACTCGATCCAATCTTTTTTTCTTTTAGATCAGTGGAGGAGGCAGCAGCGAGCAACAGAAAACGGGATGACGTCGCCTACGTTTTCTCGTGGATTTTTACTTCTTGTGTGAATATATATATGCGTGTGTGTGTGTGTGTGTGTGTGTGTGTGTGTGTGTGTGTGTGTGTGTGTGTGTGTGTGTGTGTGTGTGTGTGTGTGTGATACTACCTCGTACCTGAACAGATACAGTCATGAATGCATTTTAAGAGAAACTTTTTATTCTATTATGTAATTTCTTTCATATAAATATTTTCTTATATGAAATTTACAATGTGAATTTACACGGAATATTTGATAAAACTTTATCCACATTATCCTTGGACTTTTATTAGATTGTTCGTTTTTATTTTGTGATTTCCGTTCTTATATATTTTATTCTTCATTCTATACATTAAACTTTCATTAATCCATACATTGGCAAAATAATCTCTTTATTTGAATACATTCGGTGTTGAATAAGTTTGAGGAATCTCGACTAAAGTAAAAAAAGAAAAAAAAAAAAAGTATTCCGGTTAGATAACAAATGTCGATTTTTTATTTTTGAAATTTTCTGTCTATGAACCACCAACAACTACAATGTTCCTACAAAATTCCTACAGTACGTTATCAGGAGAAATAACGATATCAGAAAAACCCAATGCAATTCCTACAAAAGAAAACTGCAATAACAAACGAATATTTTCTCTTGCTATGAAGCATGGGCATTCCCTGTGTGCCTAGTATCCTGACGTGGCTCAGTTATTACTCTACTTTACTCGACTTCAGCATGAACAAACTGACACTTGTCTGCCCTGGCCATCAATCCATGTGGTTCTATGGACAACGTTATACAGCAAATTCTTTATACAAATTTGTCATTAATCATTGGATCTAAGTTCAACAAAGTAAATATTGCAAGTAAAATCACTTAAAGTATCATCTGGAGTAGACATAGATTCAAATCAAATACGGTTACATTGCTTAAGCACTTGGTATCTATTGAGAATTTCAATGTCATTGCTTTAACAAATCAAAATGTGAGTAACGGGATGTAAAAATATTCAATCATCCACAAATCTACCATGCTGTGTACTGTGTAATGCAACGGTAGCGTTCTCGTCTAGTTAACTTGCTGACCTGCGTTTGATCTTATGCGCTGCCAGTGGATGGTCACCGCGGCCATTCCTTGGACACTGGCGGTCCCTTAGAGGCAAATAAACAGTATGTCACAACAAAAAACAATATCCTTTGTAACAAATTCAATTAAGCTAAACCTCTTTAATCTCATTGTTTAATTATATAAACGAGGGAGAGGAATTAAGACAAGGTCAACACACAAAGGCCTAATTTGGATGTGAATGATTTCCATGATATCTTGCAAAATTTCTCTTAAAGATTTTGCATAATATCAGGGAAGAAAGGTGATCTAAGATGGTCGAGGTAATTAAGTGAGTTCACTGCCACTTCTCATGTCAGCAAGTGTGTGATCTGCGTTTTGTTGACTGTATGAAACATCTGTTTATGGTTATCTTTTTAACCAATTTTATTTAATGTCTTAACTCGATATCAGACTGATATATAAAATTGTTAGCATTTAAGAAATCAGAAGTGGTGAGAACCTCAACCTAGTTATCCTGTCCTATCCATGATCCATATTCAAAGTTTAATTA
>NC_091580.1:10651713-10654213 GCF_042767895.1 Penaeus vannamei | reverse complement strand
AGTGTTACTATTGTTATTAGTGTTATTGTATTACTCTTATAACTATCATCATTACTTTAAGGTGTTTCGAGGCTTCAGTTTCATAATCGAGTTATATATATCCAGTATCCAATGTAAAGGCAGCAAGATCCCCAGCACTGTTTATTGGGGAGGAGGGGGGGGGCTAAAGTTTTTTACGATCTAAAAATCCAGTTTTGTCACTAATTCTCAAAATAACAGAATACTTACTTCACACTTCTCTTACGACAACAATAAGATTGCTTCGCTTTCACTGAGTGCATTGAACCTTATAAACCTTTTGTCTCTTAATAAACAATCCGGATCTGCCATAATACCTCGAGTTTTATCTCTTGGTTTAGCCGTCACTGTCACCTGTTTCGAGGATATGTTGGAGCGCAGACCAAGAAATAAGTTTTATTTGCCTTTTAAAATTCAAAATTACTGTACATCTATGCGCATCTTAATCCCTTGGAGATGGCAGTGATAAAAGTGCATTTTCACTTATTTTTTTCTTTTAGTTTGTCTTTGTTCGCTTGAGATCGATTAAACCGGATACATTTCTTTTTCTTTCTTTCTTTCTTTCTTTGTCTTTTTTCCTCTTCTTTTTCTGTTACTCGTTTTCCATCATATTTTTTTCTTCTTCTTTCTCCTTCCATTTTTTTCTTTTTTTTCTTTTTTCTTTTCCTTTCCTTTCTATTTCATATTTCTTCTTTTTCCCCTTCGTCGTCGCCATCGTCAGCATCACCGCCTAAGTCTTCTTATCTCTTTTTCTTTACCTTCGTCATATTTCTCCTTTTCTTTTTTAAAATAATCGTCGAATATCTTACGCCTGGCAAGATAATCCACTAAAATACCAAAATTTCCAGTATGCCACATCATCATTTTCTCTATGCTCATCTGTTTGCAAATACCTAAATTCAAGACCATCGGCTACCGAAGCGTAGAATCCATGTAAATGTAAATGGAATAATGTAAATGTAAAAGTTCGTGACGTCAGCTGTGGCAGGTGTGCTGGGACCCAATTATTTTTTCTGCTTAAATCTGCAACATTATAAAGATGATAACGCTGATTGTGGCAATAATTACAATGAACAGTCGTGATAATAGGGGTAATAGTAATGATGATAATGAAAGTGTAAATAACGATAATGCTAATGCTAATGGTATTATAGTGAAAATGATTATATCACTGACTGTAATAACGATGATGATACTGATGATAATACAAGTAATAATAATAGCAGTTATGATGATGATAAATATAATGATGATAAAAGTAATGATAATGATAACAATCACGATAGTGATAATAGTCATGGCGATAGTGATAATAGCCATGACGATAGTAATGACTATAGTGATGAAAATGGTGATTATCCTCATGATAATGACAATGAGGGTAATAAAAGCATAGAAAGAGCAACAACGAAAACAGTAGTATAACAAAAACTCGTGTTTCGTTCGTTCGTTTGTTCCTTCTCCTACTACTTTTTTCTTCTTTCTCCTCCTGCTTCTTCTCCTTCCATTTTCTTTTTTTTTGTTTTTTTCTTTTTTCCTTTCCTTTTCTTTCTATTTTCTAATTCTTTCCCCCCGTGAATGCTGTGTTGAAGTCGCTTCATTGCGTTGTAAAATAACGTGATGATTGCTAACATAACTATTAAAGAATCACACTTAAGAGACTTCAGGAGGAAAGAAAGATGGATAAGAGAAAAGGGAGAGGGGATTCGGAGAGAAAAGGGGATGGGGGAGGGAGAGAAGGGGGATAAGGGATGAAGGAGAGTGGGAAGTTTAAGGAAGAGGAGGAGGGAAATGGGAGTCAGAAAGGGAGTAAAAGGAGGTGGAAGATCGGGAAAAGGAAAGGGAGAGAGAGACAGGTAAAGGGAGAGAGGATGCGAGAGGTAGACGAAAAGAGGTTGAAAAAGGGAAAAAGTACCTCTTGTTTTTTTTCTTTCTTTCTTTTCTTTTCTTTTCTTCTTTTCTTTTCTTTACTTTACTTTCCGGGTCCTTCTAGTGCTATTAACGTCAGCCCATCTGCCCAAGTTCCCTTTGTTAATTCCACACTTGGCACATTCTTTAACTTATCTGAACTTGTGGCCTTTTCTGGTGATTACCGGGTCGATTCCTGGATGATTATAGGGCATCTAGCCTCCCAAAGGAATTCTATCTCATTCTCTGCCTCTCTCTCTCTCTCTCTCTCTCTCTCTCTCTCTCTCTCTCTCTCTCTCTCTCTCTCTCTCTCTCTCTCTCTCTCTCTCTCTCTCTCTCCCTCTCTCTCTACCTCTCTCTCTCTCTCCATCTATCCATTTATATCTGTCTATCTGTCTATCTATTTATCTGTCTATCATTATATATACATGTGTGTGTGTGTGTGTTTATGTGTGTGTGTGCATATCTATCTACCTATCTATCTATATATATATATATATATATATATATATATATACATATATATATATATATATATATATATATATATATATAGTATGTATATATATATATA
>NC_091580.1:10639213-10644213 GCF_042767895.1 Penaeus vannamei | reverse complement strand
TCTCTCTCGCTCTCTCTCTCTCCCTCCTTCCTCCCTCCCTCCCTCCCTCCCTCCCTCCCTCCCTCCCTCTCTCTCTCGTCCATCTATCTCCATCACTTTTTTTCCTCACGCGAGCGCTTCCTCTTTGTGTGTCCTTCCTCACTCTTTTCTTCTCCCTGTCCTCCCCCCCCCCCCTCATTATCTTCGATGAACTTCAGGGTAAACAAATTATAAAAGTTCTTAGTCTTGAAGCTGTATACATTCTGTCGTGAGTGGATTATCCCAAACACCATTTTATCTAACATGTGTTTTATTCGATCTAGAATCTTGGCAAATTCTTAGTATTTGCACTTTTCCTAATTCTTACGCACATAAAGGATTATATAAACGTTGATAATTATAGCACTCTAACCAGCAAATATTTCATAAACATGATCCTTTCAGTCCTAGCATATGAAATAATGAGTTCGTATGATTTTAACGGTCCAAATTTCTCTCGGGTGATGAGTTACTCGAATCACATGCTTTCGAGGAGATACTTATTACAAAAATGGATAGGCTCGTTACTTCTCGTCATTTGTGAGATATGTTGTCGAAGAAATGTTTATTACAAAAATGAATAGCTTCATTACTGCCAGGCATGTGCGATAATCTTTAGGCCATTACGGCTCGTACAAGGAACGAGCGCGAGCGAGAAAAGTAAACAAATATTTTTTTCTCGACTGAACTTTGCGGGTGAAGCCCTTTTCTAGGGCGTCTTCTGTACGTTAAATTTTTATGAAAGTTTAATCCAAATCCACAGTACTTGCACTGCTAGACGCACGTGTCAATGCGACTATCAGTAAATCTGCTGTTTTACATGGAAAAATAGGAAAAATTTATATCTGTGCAGTAGCAATTAAGAGCCACTCTCTTCGAGTTTCGTATCATGCGCTAATGTTGATAAGGATACGTTTGCTACAGAGAGAGAAATATATATACAAATATACGGTAGTATTATACCATGAAGATAAACATTTGTATCATTACAAATAAATATATATAAATGACTTCAAATACCCTTTGAATTTTATAGGCAACTGAACTAAGTTGTCAAACAGATACTCGCAACAACAATTTATTTTTGCGGCAGTTTTCTCCGAGAGCTCTTTCTCGCGGTCTTTTCAGGGTGTTGCTGTCGAGGAATATGGAGAAAAAAAACATGCGGCTTTGAAGTCACTGTTGCATAAAGATTCAGGAAGTTTGTATTTTGAATTTGAAATTTAATCATGATGTTCATAAAAGTTTTCTTTTTTAGTCTATTGATATATTACATTTAGAGTTTTTTTCACAACCCGGATATAGCGCTGCCTTTTTCTGTATCTGTAAACTCTGGAATTCTCCGTGGGATTTTCTTTTCGTTTTTCTCTTCACTATTGAGAGTTATATCTGGAGTTCGAGTATCCCACAACTAGTAAACGTATGTTGATGAATTTTAATATACATCCTTATGAAAATTTGTTTTACCTTTGCCTATAAAAACATTAATGGCAATTCAACTCCATCTTTTCCAAGGAGTTGACGTTGCCATTACGTATCAATACATGATTGGTGGGATTAACTAGCTCGTTCTGCGCATGTGCAGGATTTAATTTTGAGCTTAAAGGTTAATGCTGGTCCAGAATTATATTTAAAGTTGATCCTGGATGCTGACGTTGCGCTTTTTAAATACTGGATTGACTCATGGCACGTGCAGAAGACGTCTTTAGTTATGGCACATGAAATACTTAAAAGCAAGCTTATTTAATTCATGGAAAAGATTATTCAGTGTGCACACAAACAAAGCAACTTTTCCCATCACCACCTCCGACCTGTGCGGACGCATCCCTTGGCCTTGAAAAGTCTGACCAATACTTCAAGGCTAACCTTTTGACTCGAGATAGAAAATTACAGTCTAAAGATAAGTGTCCGTGTCCTCTGGCTTCCTCTGGAAGCATACGAGAATCGTTCTGATTGCCGCTGCCTTGGACTAGGTGGTCGAGGGGCAGCTTGCTTGCCGTTCCTTCATTTGTTCCTTCATTTTCTCCCTCCCTATAGGCTGGTTCACTGGGGTGGGATGACCAAATGGTTCCTACTAAGGTGTTCATCCTATAGGTGGGATTGCAGCCCTCTGGCCTCTGGTATCTCCTACCCACGTGTTTGCTGTGTGTGGCACTTTTGTGCAATGTGGAAACTGAAGGCTGAGTGATGTGCATGAGTAACCCCTACGGTTTGCAACACGTCCCTTTGGTCCCTTATTCCAGCAAGACGGGTGGTTTGATCCTGGCCCGGTCAGGTCAATCTGCTGGTCTCCTTTAGAAGGCTAAGGTTAAGCAGTCACTGCGTCGTTAGCCCCACATAGGTCCCGTGAGTGCCATTAACACAAAACAGTGGCTGTGTAAACCCTCTCACCACCCGTCTAGCTGCTAGACATCGAGCTCTAACATCTATCTTCCACTTGTTGGACTCCATGGGTGAAGGAAGCCCTATATAACTTGGCAACCAAAACCCAAAAACAAAGCACATGATTTGACACAAAAAATAAGGATCTATACAAGGAATCGGCCATAGCAGTCACTTTTGCACCATTTGAGGCTTCTAGTGGCATAAAAAGAGTACAGTCTGACTCTCCTAGACCCGTTGCTAAAAAGAACACGACAAAGAAACCATCACAAAAGCAATGTAAGTCTGCCCCTCAAATTGTTCATATGTCTTGCAACACAACTCAAATACAAGATCCATAGCAAGGGTACTCCCGAGGCAATGTTGACCAATAATACAAAGAGGTAAAAAAATCTTATATATATATATATATATATATATATATATATATATATATATATATATATATATATATACATATATATATATATATATATATATATATATATATATATATATACATATGTGTGTGTGTGTATGTATGTATAAATATATATATATATATATATATATATATATATATATATATATATATATATATATATATATATATATATATATATATATATATACATATGTGTGTGTGTGTGTATGTATAAATATATACATATGTGTGCGTGTGTGGATGTATAAATATATATATATATATATATATGTGTGTGTGTGTGTGTGTGTGTGTGTGTGTGTGTGTGTGTGTGTGTGTGTGTGTGTGTGTGTGCGTGTGTGTGTGTGTATAAACACACACACACACACACACACACACACACATATATATATATATATATATATATATATATATATATATATATATGTGTGTGTGTGTGTGTGTGTGTGTGTGTGTGTGTGTGTGTGTGTGTGTGTGTGTGTGTGTGTGTGTGTGTGTGTGAATGTATATATATACATATGTATATGTGTATATATATATATATATATATATATATATATATATATATATATATATATATGAACAAATACATATAGACGTACATATATACAAATAAATTAAATATATTTATTTGCACAGCTCATCCTCAGATTGCAAACCTGTGCAAAAGAATAATTCAGCAATTTGTTCTCATAATTTTTTCACTTCCGCGCAGTTGGAAAGTAAATGGAGTTGGTTGCCGGAATTTGCTCTGGTTTCGTTTCTCTTTTCCTTTCCTCCTTGTTTGACCAAGATATATCATTTATACAGAAGAGGTAAAGGAAAAAGGGGAGAGAGATGGAGAAGAAGAAGAAAGAGAGAGAGAGAGAGAGATGGAGAAGAAAGAGAGAGAGAGAGAGATGGAGAAGAAGAGAGAGAGAGAGATGGAGAAGAAGAAAGAGGGAGAGAGAGATGGAGAACAAGAAAGAGAGAGAGAGAGAGATGGAGAAGAAGAAAGAGAGAGAGAGCGAGAGATGGAGAAGAAAGAGAGAGAGAGAGAGCGAGAGATGGAGAAGAAGAAAGAGAGAGAGAGAGAGAAATGGAGAAGAAGAAAGAGAGAGAGAGAGAGAGATTACAGATTTAGTAGGAATGGACGGGGTAACCATTCACTGACCGGGCGTGGGATTGCTAGACCAGCACCTTACCTCTGCGCCAGCACAGCACACGAGAGGGAGAGAGAAAGAAAGAAGGTCGATGTAATTAGACAGAAGGCTTAAATAGTGAAACAAAAAGACACGTAAAAAATAGAAAAATATAGAAAACGAAGAGACAAAAGAAATTGAAAAAGAGATCAAGAGTGATCGCATGAAAAAGAGACAGAGAAAGGCAGGGGAAGAGGTCAAGCGAAGAAAAAAAAGACGAGAGAGAAAGTGGAAAGAAGATCAATGGAAACAGTGAAAAGGCAGGGAGAGCATAATTTACCGAACGAACGAAAAAGAAAGAAAAACGACCCAAGAGAAGAGAAAGTATAAGAATCGATACGAATAAATGGCGGAATCGATGTTTACTTGCTTATCCAAGCAGACAAGAAGAATCAAAGCAAATTCACCGTTGATTGGAACCTCTGTTTCGATAACAAGGGTTCGAGGGGTTCAAAAAACGCTAATGGGATCTGAAAAAGACAAAAAAAAATGTCTTAAAGATCTGATTGAAGGAAATCATATTAATACCTGCAACGAAATACAGTATATTGGAAAATAATACTGCTGAGAATTCGAAGCGGGTTATGATACTTGTGTAAATTTGACGCTATTATAGTATTGGCATATAATGCTCGTTTCTCTCTCTTTCATTGTATCTCTCTCTCTCTCTCTCTCTCTCTCTCTCTCTCTCTCTCTCTCTCTCTCTCTCTCTCTCTCTCTCTCTCTCTCTCTCTCTCTCTCTCTCTCAGACACACACATTCTGCCCCTCTCTTCCTCTCTTGCAATATCTCTGTCTCCTTCTCCCTCCTTTCCCCTCCGCACCTCTCTTTTTCTTCTAAATATCAAATATTCGACGAGGAAAAGCGCTGGTGTTGACCCAGCGCAAAAACGCTAAAATTGGTAGCTCAGTTTAGAAGGTTTAGCTCTTCACTTGGATTCGTGTTTTGAAGTTGTTTACGTTCTTTTGTGGCTGAATGATCGTACAGATCACGTTA